>NC_092807.1:13547393-13850423 GCF_040954645.1 Diabrotica undecimpunctata
TCATGTCTTTATCGATGTTATCAAGGAACCTTGTTCTGGGTCTTTCTCTTCTTATTTGACCAATGGGTCTATCACGGAACGTTTTTCTAACTGGGTCATTTATTTCTATTCGCATTACATGCTTTACCCACCTAAGACGTCTTATCACACATTGTCATTCACTACTCCATAGATTCGCCTTAGTACTTTTCTTTCGCAAAATCCTAACGTTATTTTCATTACTTTTTGTTAGAGTCCAGGTCTCTGAACCATATGTTAGGACTGGGCGTATTATTGTTTTGTAGAGTTTTATTTTTGTATTTCTCGATATAATTGTGGATTTAAGGGGAAGATTGAGCCCAAAATAGCATCTGTTGGCCATGCAAATTCTGCGGTTTATCTCTGCGGTAGTACTATTTTTAGTGTTAAGGAGTGCTCCCAGGTATACAAATTCGTTCACTGCTTCGATGACGTCGTTTTCTATAACAAGTGGGCGTAGGATTTGTGGTTGCGTGCTTATTTTCATATACTTCGTTTTGTTGGTGTTTATTATTAAACCCATTTTTGTAGCTGATTCTTTCAATGCTACATATGCCTCTCGTACAGCGTTTTCCGTTCTACCAACAATATTGATATCATCAGCATAGGCAAGAATTTTAACTGATTTATTATATATTGAACAAATGGTTGTGATTTGTGACATATGTATTACTTTTTCCAGAGCCAGATTTTTTAACAGTATACAGAAGAGAGGATCTCCCTGGTGCAGCACGTTATTTGTTTAAAAAGGTTCAGACATTTCCCCCTGAATTCGTACTCTACATTAAACTTTTTCAAGAGTTAGTTTTGTTAAATTTACTAACTGATTTGGTATTCCTAGCTCTTTCATCGCTTTGGACATTTCTCTTGTATTCACAGAGTCTGTGGCATTTTTAAATTCTTTGGTATATATTGAAATCCCCTCGTATATGTATTAAAACACCGAAGAATATTTTCAATCCTTTTTTGCGTCGACGAGTTAATAATACACACGTTTTAAAGTTTGTTTATATATCACAGATGGGTATATCGGTATTCTTTGATCGTTAAGCCGCTCGATATTGCGCCTGAAATAAACATCCAGTTAGATCGCTGAGAAGGTTTTGCGGGAAAGATAATGACATCATTCTCGATAAGGCCGGCCGCTGTTAAAGGCGTGTTTAGTTTTATTGGAGTCCGAATTTTCCTTCAAATCCGTAATGTTTTGTGTTTTTCGCCTTTTTTCATGGAAAAATGTGTAGTATAGTAGCAGTTTTTTGTGAAGTTAAAATGAGGTTTAAAAGATTGGTCACTGAGAGCATACGGCTGCGTGTGTAGTTTGGGTAAACCGGCAAATTGTTTAAAAAAGTGAATTATACTCAATGTAATGTGTCAATTTTGAACGAGTAATCACTGTTTTTGTTGTATGTCGTCTCTCACCTAAGAGATTTGTATCTAAGAGATTTGTGGCGTTTCCAACAAATTTGAAAAATACCCACATGGTTTCAGTTTTTTAAAGAAGCAGATTTTCGACGTTTGTGTCCAGTGCCAACTTCTAGCCCCAATTTTGTTTGTCCCTGGTCGTCGTTCCAGACTATAGCTACAGTTTTTTGCTTGGCAGTAAATCTCCAGTGAAGTCCAGTTCCAACCTCAGTAAAGAAATTTTAGTGAAATCCAGGTAACTCTTTTGTGTTGATTTTTAAAAGAAAAAGAAACATTTTCATTAATAATTGCTTTCAAACAGTTTAAGAAATTGTATTAATTAAAATTATGTGTTAGGGTGTGGCCTAGCTTGCTGTCATATTATTTGTTTTCAGTTTTAAGATTTAGTATTGACTATTTCTTTTAAAAAAAGTTCCTAACCCCTTTTTTGAGTTTTTAGGAAGGAAGAACCTTTTTCTTTCATCCAGCAGGAAGATTCTTCAAAGCGGCGTCCATTTTAAATAGCTTTGACAACCTTCTTGTGTTTGTGTTAATCCAGGAGATTTATGTAAATACCCTTTTTTGCTTTACTTTTTGTAGTTACCCCAATCCAGTCCCCTTGTCATTCACTTATCCACGACCCAGCTCTCAAATAAACCCTGAGTGGCCGTTTCTATCCCCAATTTTCAACCCCCCCATAGTAATACCCTATGTGGTAGGCAAAATAATCGTTACAAGTCGTAGGCTGCTTTGTAGTCCATAAATACGTGCTGAGTACCAAAGCGTTAAGTTTTAATGATTGTAATACCTGGAGAATAATAATAATGATCATATTTACGATTATACTTCTACTACAATATAAGTTTAAACTAAAAACAATTTTTTTATTAAAGCATAACAGTTTCTAATTTATGTAAATATCAACGCGATCTAACTTTATACCCCATAAAAGTAATAAACTAATCTATTATTTACACACCACAAATTAGCTAATAAATTAGTTTTCTCTACCGTTATTTAAAAAAGTTAAATGTTTCTATCATGAAATCGAGTAATAAAAACCGGATCATTAAACGCGATTACATAGTCAGATTGGATCAAACGTTTCGCGTCGATAAAAAAGGCAGAAAGGGTAAAAATCATACCCGTATACTCATCATAATAATAATAAAAGTAAACGGGGGAAAGACTTACCCTTATGCGAATAATTTCGCTGATCTTATTTGAAAATTGGTAAATGGGCCGCTTGGCCGTTGAATTTTATTTCATTTGGCGTATGTACAGTACGAAGCATAGTATCATTCAAACTAAGTTTTTTACTAGTAATATTGTGAAAATGTTTTGTTTTCAAGATATGTATTGATTTTTATTGTCTCAATGTTGTGTAATATGCACTGCAGGGTGCCCAAACTGCGGCGTGCGAGTCACATGCTGCTCTTTGAAGGATTATTCGATAAATGTGTTATATTTCATTTTTGTGTTATTACATTTTAAAAAATATTATTGTTCCGTGTGTACTTCAAAATGTCTGTGAAATTACTGACAACAAATATGAAAGAATAAGTGTAACGTTGTAACAAATTCAATTTTCGCCCAAGTTAAGAATAATATGACACATCAAAAACTGCACAAATGATCATCAACAGCGCCGCGACATAAAAGTCAGTAATCGACCGATTCCAGACTGATTTGTAACATTCTTACTGCGGATATAATTTATAATCTAAATTTTTGGTAAGTTAACTATAATTTGTTAACTATAACTTTGCGTATGACCAAGTCGTCCTAGCTCAAAATTCTTATGATCTAGAATTTATGATAAAGCGTCTATACAGAGAATATGTAAAATGGGGGTTACAAGTCAGCATCATGAAAACAGAACATTTAGTTATCAATTCAGATGCAAGGTTTGAAGTGTTGATAGACGAGGACGTGGAAATCAAACAAGTGGAAAAATTTAAATATTTAGGTGCACTCATTGATAAGAACGGCTTTGGAGAAACCGAAATTAAACACCGAATTAATCAGGGACGTAAAATTGTAGAATGTCTGAAGTTCTTATGGTGGGATCGCAACATTTCCAAAAGGAACAAAAAAGAATAGGGCAAACCATGGTTGAATCAGTTCTTTATTATGGCTCTGAAGTATGGACAATTAATGCAGACTTGAAGAGAATATTGTTGGCAGTTGAAATGGATTATTTGAGAGAAGTGCTAGAACATAAAGGCTGGAAAGGAAGACCAACGAATCTATAAGAAATAACATGAATGCTACAGAAACGGTCATTGACAGAATAGAAAGAAGAGGTTTAAAATGATTTGGACACCTATTGAGAATGCCTGACGAACGTTGGCCTCAAAAACTTTACAGATGGAAGCCCCCTGGAAGAAGAAAAAGAGATAGACCTCGACGCTCATGGAATGAAGGAATTAGAAGAGCGATGGATACGTTCAAATTATCGGGTAAAGTGGTCTGTAATAAAAATCTTTCTTTTTTCTTAATTACTCAATATTTCGCCATTTATTTAACAGCTTCTTCAGGAGTAAACTAAAACAATTTGAACATTACAAAAAATGGCGTACAAATACATTTTAAAACACTTACAGAATTTAAAAGATTTCGCAAATAAAAAATGACATTGAAGTATTTGTAATATTGAATGTCAAGATTAAATTGTCGTAAGCACGTTCGTTACAGCTATACGATAAAAAATTAAAATTATTTCAAATGTAAAAATAAAAATAACAATAAAAGAAAAGTAAGAAGAATAATATTTCTTTGATGAATTATTAAGGTTAGTTGTTATTAAGATGAATGTTGGCTATTTTGAATATTTATAAATTTTGTTCAATATGTTACAATATATGTTACTTAACTGTCCAGTGTCCGTTTTATAATTTAAAGTGTTTTTATTTTTGTTAATGTAATACATCTCAAGAAATAATCTACTTTTGTAGTTATCAGTTTGTGCCAAAATGTGAGCTTTTTTATAGTCTAGCATATGACCAGTGTTTTCATAGTGCTCAACCACTGCGCAAGTATTTTTTCTCAAGCGGCAATCACTTTTATGTTGTGTGATGCGTTGTTTTAGCCATTGTGATGTTTGACCAATATAGCTATTTTGACATCCTAAACACGGTATTTCATAAACGACATTACTTTTATATAAGGTTGGTACTGGGTCTTTGATTTTTGAAAATAGTTGTTTGCTGTTCATGGTATTATATTTAGCTATACTAATATTAGGAACATTTTTTAATATGGATATGACAGAATGAGTTAGACCATTAATAAAGGGAAGTTTTTTATATTTGATTGATTTGTTGTTAGAATCATGGACGGGACCGTCATAGAAATTAGTGCTGTAAATCAGTTTTTTTAAAATTTGTTTAGGATATCCGTTGTTACGAAAAATTTTGTATATTATGTCCAGATTTTTTTGTAAAAAGTTTTCATCAACAATGGACATTATCCTGTTTTTCATACCTAGTACGGTATTATATTTTTCACGGGTGGTATGGTTTGAATAGTAATTTATATACCTGCCTGATGCTGTCGGCTTTTATTTTTTTTACATCCTAAATATTTGAATTTGTCAGTGCCGTTAATTTCCCTATTATCGTCCATTTCCAAGTTTCTCACTGGTTCTTGCTCTGTTGTTAAATATTCGGTCCTTTCTAGATTTATTTCCAGTCCATTTTTTGTGTATTTCTTTTCTAACAGATCTTCTTCATCTTGAGCCGTTACCACTTGGTCATCTGCAAAGCATAATGTGTACAAGAAGTTGTCCCGGATTGGTATTCCCATCCCTTCACATTTCCTTTTCCATGGTTTTAATATTTGTTTGAGGAATATCTTGAACAGTGTCAAAGATGTAGAGCAACCCTGCAATAAGCCTTTTGTGGTCTTAAATTCGTTGGAGTATTTATTGCCGGTTTTAACTCTTACCTTGTTCTTGTTGTAAAGATTTTTTTACGGCTTCTATTAACCTCTGAGTTATTCCGATTTCCTCCATTGTGTTCCATAGTTATTTTCTGGGGGACCGTGTCATATGCCTTTTTTAAATCTATGAATGCCATGTGTAATGGTCTATTTTTTACCATTTTTTTTCAATTAATTGTTGGAGTGTATATATGTGGTCTATGCAAGATCTTCCTGCCGTGAACCCCGCCTGATCTTCTCTGATTTTATTTGAGATAGATTTTTCCAGTTTTTCTTTCAGCATTTTTCCATATAACCTGCCCATACATGCTATCACATTGTATTCACTGATATCACACTACTTACCCGATCTGTATACAGTTAAAATATTGGTTTTTATTGAAAGTATATAAATTGCACAAAACTCTGAACTTTGCTCTACATTGTGTTCATTTAGATTAAGAGAAGAATACATAAAACTTTCTTTTACATAAATTGCAACTTCACCTTGTTTCTTTTTACCTTTACAAAAGAAATTAGCTAATGAAAAACATATGACGTCATATAAATTTTGATCCGCAAGAAAAGCATGGATCATATCGACTTTATTTGAAATACACTGCAAATTAACATGAAACATGCTTACCTTACCTGGTCCAATTAGTTTATTTTGATAAAAGTTTTTAGAAGCTTCTACGTTTCTTTCTCCGTCTTGTTTATGTGCTGAATTCTTTTAAGTTAAATCTCCTAACTGCAGCTCCTTTGGGCCAAATATTAGGTATGTAGATTTCGTCAATTTTATACCTTATTATGTACAGTATTTGTCTGTTGTATGCAATTCCACGCCGTTAAAAGTAATATCGAGTACCGTCTCACCCAAGAATTTTAGATCATAGGCTTTCATATCAACACCTAGACAAGACACATGTATATAACCTTGTCTAGGAATGGTGTATTTGTTTTCTTTTTTCGATTGGGTATTCTAAGATGAGTGTCCTGTTTTTAGATTGTTTTTATTTTCTCTTTGTTTATCACTCATGTATGAATGAGGTCGACTTGTGATTCTGATTAATGATAATTTAATGGGTTCTTGACTGGTAGAACCTGAGTTGCTTGGGCCTGCTTTATTTACAGTTTTTTCGCTAGATGACGTTAGTATGGGTATGGCTGAATTTTTATTACATTTATCTTTTAATAAAGAAATTAAATCTTGTTGCTCCTCCGTACGATTTTCTAAATGGAATGATACTTTACTTACTACTGCAAGTTCATTTTTGATTTTAGTTAGTTCCTTGTTTGTCTTTATACACTGATCACACACAATAACGTCTAGATTATGTTCGGCATTGAATGCTTTAATATCTTTTTGCACTGTTTTTTGAGTTTAGGCAATAAATATAAGGAATTTGAAATATGCCTAAAAGCCGCAGATTTTAAACTTTGACATTGCAAACGATCGCACGTCACGGGAAATGCCTCCATGAAGACGATATTGGATGGAATATGGAGCTGAAGTTGTCTAGTTTTGAACAACGTACGTGTTTAATCGAAAAGAAACGACTTTAAACGTTTTAGGGAAATATGACTTTTAAACATAAATTAAAAAGTGTTTTAATCCAAATTGAAAATTGTTTTAATCCAAATGTAGAAACTTCACTTAAACCAAAGAATATAGACGCATATAGACGCACATGGGTTTATATTCTTTGCCTAAACACCGAAGCTCTATTCATCATTTTGCTTTTACTGGTTTTTCCCTACTTTAATTATTTTTTTTTCTAAAAATTTATAACTCTGAAACAAATAATAGTTAAAAAATAATAATAAAAGGAAGAAAATAACTTTCTAGTGCATGTAGCGCTATCTACTGGAATCTATGCATGAATATGGCACATTTGATAAAGAAAATATCTGCATTTTTAGTAAATAATGATACTGATTTCATTATCTAGATGGCGCAATAAGTCTTTAAAAATAAATCCATAATATATTATACTCAGAATCATAAAATCTTAAAAGCAATAAAAACAGTAACAATATATTAAAATATAATAGATTTCGATATTAAACAGCTGGTATAACCAGACCAATCTCACTATATAACGGTAGAATTTCTATCCATTTTCATTTCACAGTCGTAGAATTAGCGGCTAGATGGCGGGACTGTAACCCATTTCTTTATAAATCCCTTTTATTATTTGTATTTTATTGTATATTAGTTAAAAAATATGAAAATTCAAAATTATTATAAAAAAATTATCATAAAATATAGAAGGGTATATTATTAAATTTTATTTTCATTTATTTCCAGTCCTCTCAGTTTGGCTTCATTTTCTATTTCTTGGAAGAGTTATAACGGAATGGATACCACCAGGTAAAAGAACCAACAGCAGATGTAAACTGAGAGAGTAAAGAAGACTTAAGGAGTAGGGAAACTAGAAACATAAGGATGCACTGGCGGATCCAGAAATTTTTGTCAGGGGTCTTGAAGGTGATTTTGATATAAGAAATCTTGAGGATTTTGATTTTTGCACCTTTATGATTGATATGATTTGTGCCTCATGTAAGGGAACTATTTTCTCAATAATTATTTTAAGAGATATATTAAACCAATGAGAAGTTATTAAAACCCAAATACCCTACGGGTGCAAAGAAGGGTACAACATTAAGGGATCTTAAACGTAAACCAAAAAATATAATTTAAACCCACATACTCTATGACACTAAAATCAGGTGTACAAGAGTATTAAACCAAAGGAAAGTGATTAAAATATAAATACTGAAAAATCGAGGACTGTCAATTTAAACTATATTTTTTTATAGGTTTTTTAAAGACAATTAATTTAAACCCACCTGTCCTATGGCTACGAAATCAAGAACAAACCAAGGACAAATAAGTATAAACCAAAGTTAAGTAATTAAAACCCAATAACTCAATGTAAGTGTAAAAATTAATGAATGTATTAAACATTCATTCATTCCTTATTGCTATACGGAGTGGAAACATGGACTCTCGGAATTACAAGTATGAGGTGTATAGAAGCCTTTGAAATGTGTGTTTTTCGGAGGTTGCCGAAGATTTCGTGGACAGAGCACGTGACCAACAACGAGGTGCTGACAAGAATGAGGACTGAGAGAGAACTCCTAAATATTGTAAACAACAGAAAAACGAGTTATATAGGACATATTAACAGAGGAGAAAAATATAACTTTCTACGACCCATAATAGAAGGGAAAGTAGAAGGAAAAAGAGGCCCAGGAAGAAGAAAATGCTCCTGGCTGAAGAATGTAAGAGACTGGACAGGCATGGATACACATTCGATACTAAAAACAGCTTAAGATAGAGAGCAATTTGCCGTAGTTATAGCTACCCTTCCATAACGAAGAAGGAACCTTAAGAAGAAGCGTAAACAGCATTTTATTTAAATTAATTTATTCAACAAAAAACATAATACAATTTAAGAATAGTTATTTCTATAATTAGGCATATTAGGCTATAAGTGAGTGAAATATGAGTACGACAGGGATGCATTTTGTAACCGCTGCTATTTAATGTTTATAGTCAAAGCATCTGCCAGGAAACCCTTTTGCAAGCAAACGAAGGAATCGTAATCAATGGAGAGGTTGTAAATAATATTCGATACACAGACGACACTATACTAGTTGCAAGAACAGTAGAAGAATTACAACGATTACTTACAAATATAAATATTGCCTGCAACAATTATGGCATAAGTGCGTTGGCTATCAAAAGGGAACGTTTTAAAAAGACTTATTAAATTGAAGGAAGAAACTTCAATATTCTTAGAACAACATCCACCAAAGGCTAGGGATGCAATATTTCAATATAAAGACAGTTTTCATGATGTCAATTGTTTAATCAAGGTAGCCTATCTTTGGGATATTTTTGACTTCTTGAACAAGTTAAATATGACATTACAAGGTAGCAATGTAACTGTATTTAAAGTACAGGAGAAGGAGAAAGCTGCAATAAAAAAAGTTAATTTGTGGATACGTGGCGCAGAAGCACGAAATTACAAAGCTTTTACAAAGCTAACAGGAATACAAAAAGAGTATAACATGAATTCATTGACGAATGAGATTTCAGCAGCTTTCAAGGAACACCTGCTAGGACTGAAGGCAAATCTGAAGGAATATTTTCCCCCCATCCACAGCAACAAAGCATGGATAAGGAATTCATTTACAATGGACGTAGAATCCGAGACAGGACTTCCGGATTTAGATAGTAGTAATTGAGTCAGTAATTGAACTATCGTGTGATAGTGCACTCAAAGACATGTTTGACAAAATACCACTGATAAATTTTTGGCTGTCTTGAGGCCAGGAGTACCCAGTTTTAGCAGAAAATGCGATGAAGTTTCTAATTCCTTTTGTTACAAGCTACAAGTGTGAGGCCGGATCTTGAATACTGGTTTTCCTCAAAAATAAATATAGGATCCGTTTGGAAATCGAACCGGAACTGAGGATAAAATTAACATCTTTTCCTCCAATCGTGAGGTTTTTATTTAGCCAAAAGCAACTGCATACTTCTCATTAAAAAAGTATTTTATTTTTATTTTGTTTTATTACATTTTTTTTGAGCTAATGATTCTTTATTAAAATACATAAAACTATAATAAATATTTAAATATGTTTTCTTGCATACACACACCAGGGTATGAAAAAAAATTAGTGGGTCACGAAGGATAAGCACAAAAATTAAATTTTTGTATTATTGCAATACAAAATTAAAATAAACACCATTACAGGTAGGATATAGGCGTGGTAACTCGCCTCTTGTCTCTCTGGACCCATCAAGACATTACATTATAACAAACTAGATAAAGAGACTAGGTCTCGGTTAGGAAGTAAAAACAATTGGAATGAAATAGAGCGAATTTCAATTGGGATTAAATACATCAATTTTAAGGATGATAAAAAATGTATTTTTGAAATGAATAAAAGATCTTCATTTTCACAACTACATACAAAACATTAGTTCTGTCACTTTTTCGATACGCATAATAATTTTGTTCAATTTAAAAAAAAAACGTGACACTTGTGACTCGATTTTCATAGCATTAGGTAAACATAACTTTGATTCAGTTAGAATAGAAGTTGTTTGATACAGAACGTACTTACCGATAATTTTATGTTTAGAAGATCTATCACAGGAGCCAATCGATTGGACAGGATCACATATTCACAATTTGCAGCTCCATTGGCGCCTTTGCAAGCAATTTGCCATAAATTGCAACAAATTATCAGTGTTCTGAAACAAAATTAGAAACAATCAAAATCATACTAAAAATTTAGATTGCACTGTTTAAAAAATATTCGATTCTAATGTCAGATCCAGTAAATATTCACTTACGTTATTCAATTATTAAAATTGACGTCAATTGACGAAAGAGGTGTGTGAAGTATGCAGCCGTCTCTCCCTTATCGGGAAAAAGAAATTTTAAATAATTATCTTGTTAGAAATAATTGTTTGCGTAAATTGTTTGTTAATCCACTTACTGCAAAAACCCATAACTTACATAATCAAATCTCAGTAAAACAATGCATTCAAAATCCTGATCCAGTAGTAGATATAAATTCGCTTCGATGGGACTACTATGTTTAAAGTTTTTAAGTCAGTCAGACGGTCTAACTTAAGCCTAACTCAATAATTTGTATATATATATATATATATATATATATAATTTCTTTGTAAAATTAGACCAGGATTATGATTGTATACCTACCTACCTAAACAAACCAGAAGAAAGCAAGAAGCACTCCTTTAGAGCTTCCGCATAAAAACTGTGTATTGTTCCAAAAAATCTCAGGCGAGGCAAACTTTGGCAAAACAATTCCAATAGACCACTAAATGTAAACTGACAAAACAACTGTATGTGAGAAACATTTTATTGAAGATTCAATTATTAGAAGTTAACCGTACAAGAACTCAGCTTCAAAAAAAGTGGAATAGATACCGCTGAAATTACAGAAACTGGTGGAGGATACCGTGCCATCTATTGTATCTAATGTACCATCATTCATTCGGCTGTGAAGAAGAGGAACAATTCAGATTCCAGAAGCCAAGCGGCGTTTCACTTATGAGTAGACTTCGGCAAATATGCAAATAAAAATGTAGAAAATATGCGCATAAATATGCATGTGTTTACCAGAAAATATGCAAATATTTTACAAAATATGCATACAAATAAATAAAAAAATCGTAAAATAGTAACAATTTTATTTAAAAAAAAAGTGTACATAAGTAAATATTTCCTACTATTCATTAAGATTTACATTTATTTTAAGTAACTACATCATTTTTAAGTATGAATAAACTTATTTAGAATTATGGTAACAATAAATGACCAAGTGGTGTTCAAAATTTTCTAACAAAAACTTGTGGCTTCTGTCTGAGTACATATATTTATATATGGAAAAACTTCGTTCAACATCAACTGATGTAACGGGAGCATTTTTCAAACTAACCAAAACATTTGGTTCTAAATTAATTGTTTCCGAAATATTTCCAGCTAGAACACTGACTACTTCAGAAAGAATATGGTAACCTTTATTTTTTTCCATAGTAGCTTCAAATTGTTTTAAAATATCTTTTCCAATATTACCTCTAACGTTCCGACAACATGACGCAAATTCTTTTATTAATGCTGTACTTTCGAACAATGACAGTTTTGGTGATTCTAACTGAGTAATTGTTTTTGGAACAAAACTAAAATTTGATTTTATAAATGAAAGTTCTTGTTGAAGCAAGTTACTCTGAAGAGTTTGTTTAGAATCCAAAAGAGATTGGGAACTTTCATCTGTTAACGTATCAATTGTGTTCTTTATTTTAACAAAATGATCTGCATAAAAATTAGCTGCTTCTAACCATGTTCCCCATCGCGTTAAAATAGGTTGTGGTGGAAGAGGAATGTTAGGTAGCATTTCTTTATAAAGTTGAATTCTTATAGGAGATTTAAGAAATACTTTTTTGACACTGGATATCATGGTATTTACAAGAGGAAACTTTTTTCGTATTTCCTCTGCAACTCTGTTTAATCCATGCGCTACACAAGTAACATGTATTAAATCTGGGAAAAATATTTTTAAATTTTGTCCTGATTTCACCATATAAGGAGCAGCATCCGATAAAATAAACAGTAATTTATTAGAAGGAATAGTTGTCGGAAAAAAAAAAGTTGCTAATGTTTCTTGTATAAAACGCGAAATTGTTAAAGCATTTGTTTTCTCAAGTTGCTGGCATGAAATAAGATGAGATTTTGGTAAGTTATCTTCTTTAAGAACACCAATCAATAAATGAGCAATATACTTTCCTGAGGAATCAGTGGTTTCGTCTACAGATATGTAAAAATAATTATCTGCAATTTCTTCCTTAATATTAATTAACACCGACGAGTATAGCCCGTTCACATTATTTCTTCTTAGAGACCGATCACTTGGAACATTAAGTTTGCAATATTTTTTTAGAAACGAACTAAAATTTACATTTGCTAATTTTGAAAGCGGTATGTTTGCAGACACTAATGCGCGACACAAGTCTTCATTAAAAGTTTCTTGCTCATCTAATTTTTTTGAAGTAGATTGGAAACATTTAGCCATTGAAGTTTGATGTTTTCCTCCTATTTTTCCTTTTTTTGCAATGTGTGAAGCAGTTCTCACATGTTGGTCTATCTGAAATTTCTTCTCACATGCTATCTATAAATAAAAATAAAAACCTTTATTTTAACCCAACCTTTAAAATATAAAAATATACAAGGTGTTTTTGGTTAATCAAATAACTGGTTTGGAAAAAAAACACTCGCTAAGTGTTTTAAATGCAGTATTAATCCACAAATTAGTTTTTGTTACTAACCATTAGTACATCATATAACTTATTTTAAAATTCAACAAAAGTTTTTTTTTTGTTAATTCAATTACAATAAAATAATTGTGTTTTAGAATAGCTGACTTCATAAAAAAAAAGTAAAGGTGAAACATTTTTCTAAATACACACCATTGTATTGTACCATGGACAATTTTTTCTCACTAAAGGAAGCTATTTTTCATTTAAAAACAACCTACGAGTACTAAATTTCAAGTAAATACGTTTATTGGTTTTAAAGTTATTGTTGTTATTAACTAAAAGAATTTAATTTTTTTTAATTTTAACATCCTGTATATCGAAAAGTAAATAAGTTTGACCCCTCATTAACTATATCGTTTTGTTCAATTTTTCGAGAAGTATCTACAGTCAAACGTTGTAAGTGTCATTTGAAAATACCCTGTATGTATGAAATATTAGATATTTAATAGAAAATATTAGATACTTACAATTTTGCCACAGACTGAACAGTAGATTTTTCCCATATCCATAGACAGCTCTTTATAAGGTTTAATCCAAGTTGAAGCACTGGTTGTTTTAGGCATTATAAAATCACAATCTTCCTTTTTGTTACGCACAACGAGTGTTTACGCTTTGAATATCAAAACAAAAATGATTTACAAATCTGAGCATCAAATTAGAAATGTTTAGGTACCTAATTCAATAAACTGGGAGATTTTGGAAAATCCCTAAATTAGGAACAAAACTATTAGCCGTTTACCTGCTGTTAAGATACAATAAATTGTAGATAGATTTGGGGATTAGATCATAAAATGCAAATGAGCGAACCCTTAGCGATTATCCAATAACTGAATGCCTCAGTGACCGAGACTTTCTAAGAATGTTGAGGGCTATTTAAATTGATCTTCTTTGAAATTGTAAATGTTTTGTACCTGTAGAGATTACGTACTTAGATCATTTCTTGATTAAAATGACTACAAAATTTTATACAAGAATTGAAATAAATTGGTATGTTTAAAAATTTTCAAATACAGTATAAAAATCTGAACTTTTATGCACTTTATGCAAACTTTTATACAAATATGCCAAAATATGAAATATTTGCATAAAATATGCACAATATGCAAAATATGCAATATGCATATTTGCCGAAGTCTACTTATGAGATATGACAGTGTCGGTTAGAAATGAAGTTGATTCACATTTGAAAGGTTTTACTACAAAGTGGAATAGATGAGTGACAGACAATTTTGTATTATTTTTAAATATTGATATTAAAAGTGGTTTTGAAAAGTGGCCATGGATTTTTGACAACCGATCAATACTTTAAAGTGTAGATACATTGCTTTCTTTTTTCTTTGGTAACTAAAACCAAGAGTTAATATAAAGACGCTCTACACGCCTGTCATATATTTAAATCAAACATTTGTCGACTTAAGTAGATACACTTACTTGACAGATATAGAAGCATTTCCATCCTGTCCCAAAGCTAACAGTTTTCCCAAAACAGCAAAACCGCCTACGCTCTGGAACATCATCAAATCGTTTTTAGCTCCTTTATTGAGCAATCGCGTCAGCTCGTTGAGTATCCTATCCAACTGGCTCGTCGTAGCTGGAGACAATCCTTGAGTTGCTTGATTGGTAATAGAACCGATCGTGTTTATGCTGCGATTCAAGCTACGTTTATTGGTGCCATCCGTCACGTTCGGCTTGTACTTAGTCTCGAACTCTGCTCCTTTGACGGCCATTCGCTGCCTGATCTTCTTACATCTCTTCCGGTACGTTTTACCCCGTTCTTTAGCAGCTGTTATTTTGGGGTCTTCCTTTTCGGCGGGAGCTTCGATTATTTGCTTCACGTTGTACTGTTCGACGTCGCCGGGTTGGAGGTTGGCTTGTTTCAGGGCTTCTTGGTGCATCCTGCCCCTTAGATGGCTCATTAAGTAGACTTCAGATTTGATCTAGGAAGAATAATATTTATTGATTAAAATATAGTACTTTTAGAAAATACGAAAAATGTTCCTCCTTGGTTTTATCATGTTAATTTATTAAATAAATTTTAAGTCAGTTAAAATGCGTTTAGAGAGTTTTTAATCGAAGCTGTATCATTTTAACTTGTTCTGGTATACAAACCAGATAAAGTGTCTATGAAAATACTAGAACAGTCGATAATACGAAAACTATTCCGTATAGTTAACAAAGTTATCTTAATATACGTTTTAAACCTTAATTTTAAGAACCAAAATTCGATTTTCGTAATAATTACTTATATTATGCCTAATATATAATCTATACTTACAAGTACACTGCAAACGGAGCACATTTTTTGTGTAGGATAAGGCACCATGTTAGGAGCTTGATTATCTTCAGTCTGGCATCGATGAATCGACAATTCCAGCGCTTTTTGTCTGATTTGTTCCATATTTTCATCGTGGCGCCTTTTAGTATCTTCATGTTTCTGTTCGATCCGTTTCTGGAGCTCCTGCGTGGAGGCCAGTTGTTTTTCATGAAGAGCAGATAACCGTTCCTAAAATTTTGAAAATAAAGAAACCAAAAATAGTTTCCTATTAAACACTTACCTCTCTATCTCTAGCCTTCTCTCTCGCCAACTCTTGCCTTTCGCGTTCTCTCTGCTGTTGCTGCTGTCCGATCCTTTCGTCTCTTTGCCTCCGTTCGTCTTGTAGTCTATCTAACCTTTCCAGCCTTTCTCGTTCTAATGCTTTTCTTCGTTCCTCTACGGCGGCCTCTTTAGCTGCCTTTTCTTCTTGTCTCTTGCGCCTGTCCTCCTTAATGCCTTGTATGCGACCTCGTTGTTCCCGACAAGATTGTAAATAATCGTGTCTAAAGAAACATGGCGCAGTTAGCAGGATATACATAGTTAAAAATTAAATAAGAATAATTAAGGAGATCAGAAATGAATGTCAGACAAATGTTTTTATGATTTTTTCTTTTAAAAAGTTTTGAATAGTTTTAAAATCCGTATATCATACCTTTTATTTTGAGCTTCAAGTTCGTTGATGAATGCGATCTCCTTCAGCTTCTCCTCTTCATCGTGAGCTTTCTTTATTATATCTTTTATATGTCGATTCCTGTTCTGAGCCGCTTTCTGTAATCTCATCTCCATCCTCTTCCTTTTCTCTTCTATTAGTTGCAGTTTAGCAGCTTTAACATCTTCAACTCTAGCCAATAATGCTTGTAGCTTTTGAGCTTTTTCTTGTTGTAGATCCTGGCGCCTCTGTTGCGCTTTGGCCTGCTTGGCTTGGTATCTTCTGACTGTTTCCGCTAAACTTCGTCTGCGCGAAGGATTTGATAGTTTTTGATGGAGTTCGTGGGCTCTGCCTGGGTGCCGAGCCGTCAAGGCTTCCAATGCTGCTAAAGTATCAATTCTTTCAGTCCAAGACATTTCTGAAAAAAAAAAACAATAATATTGAAGTGAAACAAGTTATTCCAGTAATCATACCAGCTAGCATGGGCTCATATCTCGCTTCTAACGACATCTGGTCGTCTAGAATAAGCGTAACGTCTTGAGTAGAATCATCGTCATTATCTCCTTGTAATTCATCTCCATCAGTTTCAGTTCCATCAGTTTCCGTGTCGACTTCGATTTCAAGACCCTGTAGGTGTTCTATTTCTTTTGTGAGACGATCTTCTTCTTCGGACAGTTGTTTAGCCTTTTTCCTATGTTCTTCCTCGGTGGCCAGTTCATCTTGCATATCCTACAAACAGTTTATTACAGTTAAGTCTGAAACATTTAATTTATAGAGGGTATTACCTTCATCTTCATTTCATCATCAGTTTCGGAGTCGACGTCAGCTATTTTCTTATGCTCTCTTTCAGCGGTTCTCTTGATCTGCATATTGGTCTTGTTCTTCTCTTGAATGCTGTTATTTTGATTACTAGATGTTTGGGTAATTGTGACTTTACTGACAGTTGTGTTAGATCTCTTAAGAACGTTCTTATTGTTGTTGGTGCTATTTTCAGAATTGTTTCTGAGAGATTTTAGAGTGTTCAAGTTTTCTTTGACGCTTTTTTCTATGGATTTTTGAGGCTTCGTGGTGTCTGATTCTGGGAGAAGAGCTAGGGCAGGTAGACTTGCAGTGGCACTGACCTGTAAATCATGATTAATAATATGAAGCTTAAAATAAAGAAAAAACAACAGCTACTTTTGATGTTAAAATTGATGTTAAAATTAGCTAATTTCACAAAAATTAAATCAAGCATATCCTTACCTGATGGAACCTAGTTGCCCATGACATAGCCGTGTAGGAATTCCTCGATTTACCACCATTCTTAAATCTTGATCTTCCCTTAACCGTTAACCAACCATCTGTGGAAGTTTTCTTAACGTTTTCATTATTCAAAGTCTCTGAAGAACTGGCAATGCTATTGCTGCTATTCGTATTAGCGGAGCTCCTTTCTTGGTTCACCAGAGTCTCGGCCGAGCTGGCGTATTCATCCAAAGATAGCGATTTGGTTAACTGATCCTTACTCAAAGTCGTTTTACTCTTCTGCAACAACATGGCTGGATTGGGCTGGAAAGGTTTCTGTTGTTGGGTTCGAGGCGGAGGTTTGGTGGCACTTTTAGTTATGAAATGAGGATTTTTCATGTCTCCGACGGTTTTGCTGCGGGATAGAACGGTGGGTTCCGGTTTCGTAGGTCTTTGGTTTGTTATAGGACGAGCTGAGTATGGTTTTGTTGGTTGTTTTGGAGGAATAGAAGATCTAAAACAATAATTGCTTAAATATATGATATTAATTTCAAATCAGTTTGAATTTATGCTAGGAAGATCAACAAGATGCAATTTTTAGGCAAAACATGTCTTAGAGGGGATTGGTATTGGTATGACCCTAGACAGAAATTTATAGAGAAATGCAATCATATATTGGCAGTACAAAAATACTAACGACTGCAATCGGCATATAAACGATAAAGTGCCATGATAAATTGCTTTAATAATGTCCAATGATACAGTATAAAAATAAAGTGCTATAATAACCTGCAACAATAAAGTGCTATAATAAAATACAATGTTAAATGCAATAATAAAGTGCAACGATAAACTGCAATGATTAAAAGCTATAAGAAAGTGCAATATAGATGGTAATATTGATGAAAAAGAGTTGCACTGAATTGGAACACGTTAGGAAGATAGCAAGAACAGTTTTTAACATAGCAAAACGCACCAAACTCAAAGAGGATTCGGATTCTTATCAATCAAAGAGCCTCTTTAGCTCTGAGATATATTTCTAGGAAGTGGAGACAAGTACGTGTGATCTTCATACCAAAACCAGGTAGGATGGACTACACCCTACCAAAGGCTTTCCGGCCAATTAGCCTAACATCCTTTCTGTTGAAAACGATGGAAAGGCTATGCGAGAGGTACATAAGGGATGAAGTTCTTGTCCATAACTCACTTCACCCAAATCAGCATGCATATACTTCGGGAAGATCTACCGATTCTACACTGCATTACGAAGTGGGAAGAATTAAAAGATCACAGGATAATAAACAATCCTCCCTATGTTTATTCATAGACATTGAGGGAGCGTTTGATAAAACCACATTCCCATCCATCACCCAACAGCTCAACGTCAGGAATGTTCCCCTGGCCATAAGCGAATGGATATTCAGTATGCTCTCTAATAGAGAAATAAGCATAAATGTAGAAGACGTTTCTGTTAGAGGCAGAATTACGAGGGGGTGTCCACAAGGAGGTGTGCTATCACCACTCCTCTGGAACATAGTTCTAGATACCCTGGTTGACCAACTCAGCAGCAACGGTTTCTACACAATAGCCTATGCAGGCGATATTGCTGTCCTGCAAAGCGGTAAGTTTGAGAACACACTATGTGAGAGATCACAAGTTGCTCTCCGACTAATAGAAACATGGTGCAAGGAACACTCACTATCTATAAATCCTAAGAAAACATGGAACTCACACTTAAATGGTAGAGCTAAAAGAGCATATATTGCCTACGAGCAGTGTCGACAAACGGTCGGACGCACCTGGGGCCTTTCGCCCAGGGTGATCGCCTGGGTCTACACTGCTGTCATTACCACGTGTCACATCAGGGTTAGTAATGGAGTGTCACGAGTCAATAAGTCAAGTTTCGGATGGTAATACCATCATCCTGAGGTGGGTTAAAGGACACAATACGAATAAAGGCAACCGCATTGCTGACCAATTGGCTAGGAAGGCGGCAGGCCTAAGGCTTTTAGGACCTGGGGATCTTTTTGGTTGGTCAACTACAACAATCGTGGAAATTGTCAAATGTCACTCCCATACGCAAACCGTAAAAAGATGGGAAGAAGGACAAGGATGTAAACTTGCCAGGGTAACACTAAGTAACCTTGAAGAGTCAGCGTCAAAGAAGTACTTGGGAATGACCAAGAAAAACCTACGTTTGGCAGTTGGTTTTTTAACTGGTCACTATCAACTAAGCAAACACCTCCATACACTGGGGCTAGCAGACACACCTCTATGTAGGAAGTGTGAACGAGAAGACGAAACTGTAGAGCATGTCCTATGTGAATGCCCGGAGTTATCGTTAATACGAGAGTACGCGTTCGGCGAGTCCTGGCCCACACCTGCCCACATAAGAGAGATGTCTCCTGGTGACTTGTCCACCTTCCTAGAAATGGCAGGATGGACAATGAGCTAAGGGCGACAGCTCCCTGGGAGGATGCACAATAGGTCAATTGTGGCCTAAGTGCTGTGAAACTTAACTCGCCCTCCCTACTCTACAGATACAGATTGCTGAAAAAGAAGGGATCTTTTAAAATTACAGGAACAAGGATATAAATCCACAAGCAATATTTCACTTACTGCCTTCATGTAGAATCTGGCAAGACAGACCCAGATTAATTAGAATCTACTAGCAAGCAGCTCACATTGCACTAAATTGCAACAAGATTACATAAGTACAGTTAAGTTGATGTGAACTGTCATCATTTGTCATCCCATCTATCTCCAGAGAGAAAGTGTTTATTTTATATTTACTTTTATTAGAAAATGGTAACAATTGTTTGGCATCATAATTACGATGTTAAGATATACGAATATTGCAGGACACCTGTGATGAAACTCTGCACTCAAAAATGACATGAAGTTCTTCTTTATAGTTTCTTTAACATGGAAGTGTGTAAATGTTACGTTAATATCTACAGGATGTTTTGTATATCATTTTTAACTCATATGTTTTTTTAATATATTTGTACATTAAAGTATATTTGTACATTAAAGTATTTCATTAACTGTTGTAATAAATAAAACATCCATAAATAAACAAAAAATGCTTACCTAGAAACATTTGTCACATGAGGCTTAACTTCAACTTTAGCCCTAGGTGGTACAATCTTTGCTGAAGCACTTTTAGTCAATGCTGTAGAGTAGGCAGCCCTTACGGTAGTAACAGGCTTTGCAGGTTTTACCTCAACTTTAGCAGTCTTTACACACTTCTTATCTACTTCTCTAGCATCTCTATCCTTCTTGTCCGGTTCTTTAGTATCCTTTTTCTCGGGTTCTTTATCTTTCTTCTCTAATTGGTCGTCAGTTTGGCAGTCTATACTGACTTTAATAACGTTGGGTCTCTTTATAGGCAACTTGGGGAAGTCGTCGTCTGTACATGTACTTTTTTCGGCACTCTGCACACCAACCTACAAAATAAAATGTTGTAAGACTTCTGTTAAAAAATAACACATCTGTAATTTACTATTTTTGTTGGGTATAAGCCACAATTTTACTTCAAAATTAAGTTTATTTGACGTTTTGATTTCCACTTGATAAACTTAATTTTAAAGTAGAATTGTGGCTTATTCCCAATAAAAATAGTAAATTGCATTAAGATGCCACAAGAAAATAACTTCAGAACAATATTAAGACATCTGTAAAAAAGTATTCCCTTGAGAAATGTTACAGTTGACTTTTATATGCCTACCAAAAAAGGAGAATTCAAAATAATACAATGACTATATATATGTATATTTAGTATCATGTTAAAAACCCTCTTAATCTCAAGAATCGTACACACAAGAACATAGTGTTGGAGAACTAATTGAATTTATATAGAATCTTAAAAAAACTAAAAGGTATAAATTTATATTTCGTACCTTACGAAGCGTGTCATAGGTTCTTTGATCTTCACTAGGCGAATCCAGATTTTTAATTATCAAACTTGGTTTTTCTAAAGCATCAGTAAATTTGAGTTCTAGACTACTCTTTTTAGCATCCGTTTCAACAAATTTATCTTCTATTTGATTCGCTTCTGTAGGTTTTTCTTCTTCTCTACTATTTTGTTTTTCTAACATGGGTTTTTTGTTTATAATTTTAGTACTCGAACGACTTATATCTGCTGGCTTGGGTTTTTGGGTGGGGATTTTGTCAGATTTTACGGAGATAGACTTTACACTTGGTTTTTGAGGAATTTTAACTTTAGATTCGACTTTTGCGGTTTCTGTTTTTTTCTTAAGAGGTTCAGGCTTTTTGGAAATCTCTAAAACAAAAATAGTATTTGTTAAACACAAAATTGTGGATATAAACAAATAAAGGTGTAGTATTTTTTGTACTACTATTATTGTTTTATAAATATGTGGCCTAATACAGAGATGGTGCAATACTTTAGGATGTATGTTGGGTGCTATTAGGTGTTGCATTTACCCCGGCCGAGAAAAAACTGAGTAGTTTAACACTGAGTTCTTAACATTTTATCCCGACTATGCTCGGCCAAACAATTTTTAACAAAAATTATTATTATCCCGAGATATCTCGTGCTGAATGTTGACTGAACAACTGAACAGTAGCAAACCATTTAAAGTCGTTTTAAATAGTGGCATAAAATATATTAAAACGTGTTAACTCGTCTATTTTGTTGCCGCAGATTTTGTTGTCGCTGTATTATATACGATGGTGGGGAAACTTGCTGTGCCAAGCTACCACCCTCCACTCTGAGCGCAGTGGTACGGATAGCTAACGGTAACGATTTAGTACATGTCTGATCATTGAAGAAGGTGTATCGCAGTTTGTGTCTTTTATTTACGAATACTGTGCGGCATTAATGGAGGGTGATAGTGAAGACGAACATTATCAGTACGAAAGTAGTGGATTAGAATAAAATATGAGCCGTTCAGGCTCTGAAAGTGATACTGATGTAACAACAGCACGTGAATGGTGTGAAATAAATATTTTATCGACATCTCCTAGATTTCTGTTTCACGGGAAATCTTCTATAAATTTTGAAATTCCTGAGCCAAACAACGTCTTACACTTCTTCAATAAATTCGTTGACGATAGTATTATTGCTCACATTACCACCAAAACCAACCGGTTTGCGAACAAATAACTAGACATGCTCCAGCTACGTCGAAAGGATTAGATTGGAGGAAAACTACAGATACTGAAATACATGTTTTCCTTAGTTTAGTTATTCTACAGAGCATCATAAAAAAGCCGGACCAACAACTATATTGATCAAAACAATCCAAAATATCAACTCCATTTTTCAGAGAAGCTATTATAATAGCTATCAGAGATATTGCCAAATAAAAAAATATTTACATTTTTCTAATAACGATAAGAATATAAACCAAACGAGCATCCAAATCCTAAACTAAATAAAATTTGGCCTATTTTATGAACACTTTTCAAAAAAAATTGGTTTTCAAAACTAATAGCGGTTATGTTTGGTCATTTATAATATATACCGGCAAAGGAACCGTTATCAACCAAAATTATGCAACGTACAGATTTACATCTGTACATCGAATGAACATGAGAATCTGAAGGTAGACAACCATACCTACAAATATGCCTCCACTTTTCCCTACCTAGGCTCAATAATAAATGACAACAACAACATCAGCCAAGAAATACAAGCACGGATTCTTAGCGGTAATAAGTGCTTTTATGCATACAAAGACTTAATGGAAAGTAAGTTACTGAATCGTGAGTCTAAGCTGAGAATCTACAAAACAGTAATTAGACCAGTGGTCACATATGGATGTGAAACGTGGACCCTCTCAACCACTGATGAAAATCAACTGAGAATATTTGAGCGCAAAATACTAAGGAAGATATTTGGACCAACCCAATGCAGCGATGGTTCGTGGAGAATTAAAATGAATCACGAGCTGGATGAACTAATGCAGAGCGCAGATATTGTCAGATTTGTAAAGTCACAAAGACTAAACTGGCTTGGTCACCTAGAAAGAATGCCGGATAATCGAGCTGTAAAAGTAGTCCAAAGATGGAAGATCCAAGGAAACAGAACAAGAGGAAGGCCCCATAAAAGATGGATAGACGACGTAGAGAGGGATCTTAAAACCATGAACATCAGGCAGTGGCGAAGGAAAGTATCCGACAGGGCAGAATGGAAGAACATTGTTAAGCAGGCCAAGACTCACAAAGGGTTGTAGCGCCATTAGAAGAAGAAGAAGACAGATTTACATCGCAAATTGTACTATCTCTTATGTAGCCGCTATTCGACTTAGGCTATTGCCTCATAAATGACAACTTTTATTCTTCTCCTCAATTGTCTAATTTTCTGATTACAAAAAAAACGACACTTGTGTAACCGCAAAAGCTAATAGAAAAGACATGCCACCACTCATGCACACAAAAAAGTTCCAAATGGAAATATCATTGGTTATCAACGTAGAAAATTATTAGCATTACAATTGCGAGATAAAAGAGATATAATTATGCTCTCCACTGTCCATAACACTGATACTATAGTACATTTCCCAGAATATGTTCCTCCAATACAGAAGAAAAATATTCCAACACGTCAATGTGCAATGTGTAGCAGAAAAAGGGATAACGCCAGAAAAAGAGTTCAGAAACAGAATACAAAGAAACAGAAAGGAACAGAAACAAAATATATATGTCCTAACTGTCAAGTGCCATTATGTGTTGTGCCATGCTTCAAAGACTATCACACTATACAAATATATAAAATATACCTATGCTTTTATTGGCAAACAACGTTTTTAGCACTTAATTTTCCTGTAACGAGATAACTCAGGATAATAATTTTGTTTTTTTTAAAGCGTTAATTGATTCTTTATTATGTCTTATTTTTTGATAATTAAATTAATTCGTAAGGCAAGCAGTTAAGTTTTTCTCGTGACCTTTTTGCATGTTGTTAACACAACCTAAATGACATGATTTCATAGGTAAATGTCAATAAAACCTGGATCCACCATTACACCTCCGTTGCCACTCAAAGAATGGTCAAAGCAATGTAGAGAGAAGCAATGTTTTTCAAAACACACATTCCACCAATCACCAGTCACTCCAGGAAATGAGTAGGCTTGATATTAACTCTCAATATAATAATATAATAGCAATAATTGATTTTTCACCAAAAAACTACCAAATATGGTACTAGATATAAAAAAATGTATGTAGAAACTAAGAAACTACTTACTAGTACCACTGATACCATCCCCATTTGATCCACTAGCTTTTTCCTCTACAGTAACAGCAGCAACTGTTTCGAGATCTATGTCTTCAGTACCTATATGCTTTGTTTCAACAAAGACATGGCTTGTTTTTTCCTCTACAGCACCATTTTCTCTTTGAATTGGAATATTTCCAGCACTATTAAGATTTCCCCCAGTAAAAGAATCTTTGATCTCAGTTTTCAGATCAACATAATTTGTGGTCGCTTCAGTTATTATATTTCCTTCAGTATTTGTTTCTTGAAGAGATTTAATGCTGTCTTTAACTTTCTTATTCATTTCAACAGCTTGAGAAGTTACCAAAGGCTCACCTTCAATGATTGGTTGATCAATAGTAGGCAGGGGACTAGTGGGACAAGATGTGGAAGTTTTTGTCTTATTCTGTAATATTTTAGGACTGATTTTTCCAGAAGAAACATTTGGACTATTCCTGCCAGAACCTAAAATACAAATCAAAATAATAATACAAAAACAACAAAATATTTGAATTTGTTATTAAAATTATAAAAGTGTCTATAAAACAATTTTACCTATACTTGGTGTTGACTTTCCAGATCTACTGGTTTTGGTTAAATTGGTTTTGCAAATATCCCAAGCTAATGAAGTTGGTCTTTGTAAGGCAGGAGTGTTTTCATAGTCCCATTTTAGTCTAAACCAATCGGCTAAAGCAGTAAAATCTCTCAAATAGTTTTCTAGTACTAACAGAACCTCTTGGCATTCTGTTAAGCTTTCATGGGTTTCCACTGTGTTGTATATTTCTGCAATCTAGTAAACAAAAAAAGTAAATATAAGACCTTTCAGATAATGTTTTAAATTTAAATTTGTTTGACTTGTATTTAATCCACCATTATATTGGAAAATAAAAGAATACCAAACAAATTCTGATGTGGATTTGTAAAAATACTGAAAAAGGAGAAAACCAAGTAAAGCTAGATAGTCTATATCAGATCAGAAAGGGAGAGCCTTATAAGAGTCTTTATATTCTATTATACATTGAAATAAAACATAACAAAAGTACTTACAGATCTTTGTAAATTTCCAAAAAGCAGTGCCCAATACCTGGCTCTAAGCTCTGACCTTTTGTCTCTTCCAGTGGAAGCTGATCTAACCCGAGCTCCAGTTCTAGATCTAATATGGTTTGGTTTAGGAGACGAACTGTGGATAGAATCACCATTGTTTCTTGGAGAACATGGAGGTTTTCTAGCAACCTTACCTAAATATATTCAATAATAATTAGTATTATGTTCCTTATTGGTTAATGGTGTACTAGAGAAATGAGAAATTTGTAATACTAATAACCTATGAAACAAATTTTAAAAGGGCCCATATTTGTCAGTAAAAAATAAAAAATTGGGCTGTAATTAGTAGTTGTCAATATCTGGATTATTGTTTATTATAAAATTTGTTATAAATGTAAACAAAATGCAAATAGATTAGCAAAATATTAAAAGTTCATTATATCAACATTTCTGGTTATAGGGATGAAATAGGAGATATTTAACATTTCTGGTTATAGTGATGAAATAGGAGATATATAACATTTAAAAACTATTAAAATCAGTTAATTTCTACAACAAAATAGCAATTTTTTGGTATATTTTAAGATCTATACAAATTTTTATAAACATCTATTTTAAACTGTTTTTATAGTTGTTATAAATTGCATTTTCTTAGTTATTAACTTCTTATTACCATTAGTCATAGATCTTTAATAATCTCTTAATCAAAGTCAGAATGTGGGTGGTGAGAAGTGACCGCAAACGTGAAAAATCGAATTATAAAATTACAACATTGTGAAAGAATTTAAACAGAGCTCTTACTTCTAAATTCTTCATTAGCAGCAGAAATGTTAAAAGCCACTAGGTTTCTAGCTTCTCTACCCTGTTCTTGCACTAATAATCTCACTTGTTCCATTTTTTATTAGAAAAATATCGTTTAATTTACAAATATTCAGTACAAAGAAACATCTTTCAAATAGATAATTTGTTTTTGTTTCCGACTCGTGACAGGCAGTTTTGACATAAGAAAATGTGAATTTTTGACAGTTGTAATACTCGTGATGACATCTATATTTAAATGTGTATAATTTCAAATAAAACTGCGAAATGTAGTTATTTTTTATATAATGTTTTGTTTAGGTTTTTTTTTTAATTTTGTACAGTAAATAAATTATTATTTTATTTAATTTTAATTTTTAAAAGCATTTATTCTAACGGATATAAAGGATGCAGATTGCATAGATTTCTGCAAAAGTGTGTGTGTTGTTACTTTTACCTAGTAGATGGCACAGTCTGTATTTGTATAAACAAATTTTTAAAATCTTTTTGAACATTGAAATGTTGATACTTAAGTTATTTTTATGAATCAATATTTAACCTTTTTGTCTATTTATATGTGTCTTGTTATGTTGCTTAGATTTATAAAAAAAAAACACACATCCGAAATTCACAGTACATAGGGACAGTTCAGCGCTCTACTGTAACAGCCACACCGCTCCATGGCTGAATACCACCGAAGTTACCATAACAGTGTCCACCGAGAGTGAACGGTGACAAGAGACATATATATTTTTTGTTGTTGTAAGATGTAGGTTAATTTGTAATACATGGTTTTCCTTTTAATAAAATCGTGTAAATCAATATTCACAGTCATTACCTAACTATTTTAACTAATACCCACATCACAACTGGCGCCCAACGTGGGGCAAAATAGTTTAAAGTGTAGTTCGTACTGTGAAAATCGTAAAGTTTCATTGTGAACAGGAAAAAGTGTTTTTGCTCCCGCCATTGTAAGGTGATTAGTGGACATTTTCACTTAGTTTAGTGCTTCACAACAATAAATCTACTGTGTATGTGACTGCTGTGGAAACTCCGCACAGACCATCCAAAAACATCCTGTGGGAATATCAATCTTCCACTACAGACCATTCAAAACATCCTGTGGGAATATCAATCTTCCACTAGGCCATTCAGAAACATCCTGTGGGAATATCAAGCTTCCATTCAAGGGTATTTACAAGAAATAAGCAACTGTAAGCCTTTAATTTTTATTACTATTTTTGTGTTAAACTTGCAATCACGGCAACAAACGATAAACACAGTTATTCGCTTAGGTCGACGACGGTTTTTAGTTCAAGCGAATCAACATCAGCAGAAATGTCTTCGGTAAATTTAACAAGCGAACAGTTTCAAGCCTTATTAAATACAATAGCAAGGCCTATTTCGGACTCAGGTAGTTTAGCAAAATGCGCTTCTCGCTTCGATGGATCAAAGGGGGCTGATGTAAAAGCTTTTATAGATGCGGTCGAGATCTATAAAGAGTGCACCCACGTATCTGACGCGAACGCATTAAAGGGTATACCCATGCTGCTAGACGGTTTCGCCGCCACGTGGTTTCAAGGTGTTAAAAATACGGTAAACACGTGGGCCAGCGCCATTAATTTATTACGATCAACTTTTGGACCTCAAAAACCAGCCTACAGAGTGTATCGGGAACTGTTTTCGACGGAACAAGATGCTAAAACTCCGTGTGACATTTTTGTATGCAAAGCGCGCGCGATAATAGCTCAGTTACCGGCAGATACATTAACCGAAGCCACTCAATTAGATATGGTATACGGTTTGTTGCATAGGAGAATACGTGAAAAAGTAGCACGTGATAAGATCAATACATTTAGCGAACTCTTAAAAGAATCGAGGCAAACTGAAGAATCGTATGAAAATCCGGAAATAAACATTAAAAACGAAAACGAATCAAAACGGGTACGGTGTAGCTTTTGCAAAAATCCAGGTCACGTGAAGGATGAATGTCGAAAATTGGCCGCAGCCAGAACCAGGGAAGCAGATTCTCGAAAATCTTCGGTTGAGCCCAAACCTAATCCTCCTTTAGTAACTTCTCGTACTAGCACTAAACCAACCTTTTCCACTTCGAATCAGATTTCGTGTTATGGATGTAAGACTCCTGGATTCATTAAGAGTAATTGTCCAAAATGCAAATCATCCAGTAAATCCTCAGCAGTATCTGAATTTATGCTTGCTGAAACAGTTAACGTCGACCAACATTTTGCCACAAACCTATCAACTAAACCCATTGTTCAGGTCACTATTGAAGGTCATGTAGGTCATTGTTATCTTGATTCGGGAGCACAGTGCAGTATTGCTGGCTCTCAGCTAAGAGATATCCTCTTGAAGGATGAGGTACCCTTTTCCACAAAAAGTGTAGACATGACCCTAGCGGATGGTAGGACTACTTCTACTACTGTTTTGGTCTTTGATTTAGTTGTTATCTTACAAAATCGCTCTCATAGCATTTCCTTAATTTCTGTGCCCACACACACAAATAGTCGTACCTTACTGGGGGCAGACTTCTTAAGAAAAGCTAACATCATTCTAGACATTCCTAATGACTCATGGTTTTATGGTGATGTCCCTAATATCCCCTACTCATTTGCTCCAGATCCAGCTCAGGTCAGCTCTCCTTGCCAGGTCAATAGCGTTACTCTTGCTCATTTAGAACTACGAGTAGATGAAGGAATTTCTCTATCCTTAGAAGAAAGATCCAATCTTAACAACATTGTTAAGGAAAATTCTGATTTATTCGTATATAATATAGACCCTACTCCATATGCTGAACACTCCATTGTATTGGTTGATGATGTACCAATATCTGTTCCACCTTACCCTATGTCAGAGCCCAAAAGGCAATTACTGCGTCAGGAGTTAGATAAACTTTTGGCTCAAGGCATAATCGAAGAGTGTGAGTCCCCATATGCTTCACCCGTGGTACTTGTGCCTAAGAGAGATGGAGGTATCAGATTAACAGTAGACTATCGACGCTTAAACGCAATAACACGTGCAGATAAGTACCCTCTGCCACGTATTGAAGATATTTTGCATGCAGCAAAGGAAACCCGATTTATGACTACCCTCGACTTAAAATATGGTTATCATCAAATCTCTGTAAGAACAGCTGATCGTGACAAAACAGCCTTCGTGTGTCCATTTGGCACCTTTCGTTACACACGCATGCCCTTTGGTATGTGTAACAGTCCCGCTAGTTTCCAAAGGATGATTGATAAATTTCGTGCTGGTCTTCAAAATCTGAATATCCTAGCTTATTTAGATGATCTGATAATATTATCCCCATCCTTCTCTGATCACATAGACGATTTGAAACAAGTATTCAACCGAAAGCGCCTATTTAAATTATGTCTAAATAGAGCAAAATGTTCATTCGCCTGTGAGGAAGTCCAATATCTCGGACACATCCTTTCACCTTTGGGTATCCGGCCAAGTGAAAATAAAGTATCTGCCATATTAAACATGACACCACCCCTAAATGTTACTCAACTGCTAAAATTCCTGCAAACATGCTCATGGTTCCGTAGATTCATCGAAAATTTCTCCCATGTTGCTAAACCTTTGTCGAATTTAACCAAGAAAAATGTGAAATGGACCTGGGGAGCAGAACAACAAGAGGCCTTTGAATGTCTGAAACAATTATTGTGTTCCGCCCCAATCCTACGACAAGCTGACTGCAATTTACCTTATATATTTCGTACAGATGCTAGCAATTATGCTTTGGGGGCATGTCTTCTCCAGGGGGAGAAAGAGAACGAACGACCTGTAGAGTATGCTTCGAGACTTCTGACTCCTGCTGAACAAAACTATAGCACTACAGAACGAGAAGCTCTCGCTGTGGTTTGGGCAGTGAAGAAATTTCGAGGATATTTAGAAGGCGCTACTACAATAGTGCAAAGTGATCACCAAGTCTTAAAATGGCTAATGACCTTAAAGTCCCCTACTGGACGGTTAGCTCGATGGGCTTTAGAGCTCATGCCATATGACCTAAAAATAGAATATATCACAGGAAGAAAAAATGTAATCGCAGATACTCTATCAAGGCCTCCCATGACAGAAGTTCCCATCATAGCTGAAGTTCATCCTGAAGTTATACTCCTGAAGTAGATGAAGAAGAGCCCCAATTGGTAGCGGCTAGTACACGTATTCCTCACATACTGCATGAGTACCATGATTCCGCTACTGCTGGTCATTATGGAGTGGAGAAGACATATCAAAGAATAATAAAACGCTACTATTGGCCTGGAATGAAGAAAATTATCTCTGACCATGTAAGTAAATGTCTTGAGTGCCAACGCTATAAAGTCTCTAACCTCAAACCCGCTGGTCTCCTACAAACCCCTGTTCAGTCCCAGAGGTTTGAAGTGCTATCTATTGATTTATTTGGGCCTTTGCCCCTCTCTCCTCAAGGTTATACATGGATTCTGGTAGTGGAAGACACTGCTAGTCGTTGGGTAGAATTATTTCCGTTAGAATCTGCTACTGCCGCTGCCTGCGCCAAGTGTTTCATAGACAACATAATCTTACGATACGGAATCCCTCGTCGAGTCGTCAGTGACAACGGTACTCAGTTCGTGAGTGCGGTAATGCAACAAGTGGCGCATTGTTTTGGGTACCAACAGAACCTTATACCTGTATACCACCCGGAAGCTAACCCCGTCGAACGAAAAAATAGAGACATTAAAACTCAGTTAGCTATTCTAACAAATAATGACCATTCGTCTTGGTCTGAAAAGTTACCCGCTATACGGTTCGCGATGAACACTGTGAAGTGCGACTCAACCGGTTTCACTCCTGCGTACCTCACGTTCGGTCGCGAGTTACGAACTCCTGATGATGCAAATCGTGATTTTCGAAGCATCATAGCCAAGGACAACTTCGTGCCACAAATCACGCCCTATCTAATAACTTTGAGTAAAGCTCTTAGTGAAGCCCGCGAGACACATGAACAATCCCAAGATAGACGTAAGAAGTATAAAGACTGCCACCGCCGCTCGGTTTCGTTCGAAGTAGGTGATATTGTGCTAGTCGATTCGCATACACTAAGTGACGCGTCTAAGTCCATAACTTCGAAGTTCGCGCCGCGTCGTGACGGACCCTACAAGGTGACCAAAATGCTGTCCCCTACAACCTATGAAGTTTCACACATCGACACTCCGGATGTTCCTGCTGGAAAATATCATGTCTCAGCCTTGAGATCCGTGCCCTGCTCCAGTTCAACCTCTCCGTAGAAGAGGTCGTCCAGTGAAATCCTCAGAAGCCGACCCTCCTGCTCCACTGGTCTCCTGCCCAGAGTCTTTGACCCTTGGGTTAGACGATAGCGAAATGGGCCCCCCTGTTGGAGATGACCTTGCTCAAATTGAAGCTGAACCTGAACCTGACCCTATTGCCAGACGTAGACAACCCCGACCAAAACGTTGTCATTGCTGTCCTGTAGAGCTCTATTCCTGCTTAGACTCTGTTGCCCCACCCGCGAGTCGCCAGGGTGGTGCAAAGGGGGAGGATGTAACAGCCACACCGCTCCATGGCTGAATACCACCGAAGTTACCATAACAGTGTCCACCGAGAGTGAACGGTGACAAGAGACATATATATTTTTTGTTGTTGTAAGATGTAGGTTAATTTGTAATACATGGTTTTCCTTTTAATAAAATCGTGTAAATCAATATTCACAGTCATTACCTAACTATTTTAACTAATACCCACATCACACTACCATTAATATCATAATACTATTAATTTTGTCAAAAGAATATTTCTGTCAATTTGATTGAATGCCCTCTTTAAATCTAAAAGAACTACTACATATTTATTATTGCCAATTTATCTATTGGAACATCACTCTACGCGGACGATATGTCAATCTACACCCTAGGTAAAGAAGCATGGTTGAAAGATTAGAAGAAGAAGAACTTAGGAAGAATATGAGGCTCCACAGAGAAATGGAAAATAAAAATCAACATGGAGAAGACGCAATTTATTATCTTTACGTAGCAACAAAACCCACTACTAGGAAAATTCAATTTCACCAGAAACACTCCAGAAGTCAAAAGAAAAGCATCAGTGGCAAAGAGACTATTTATTTTTAATTTTCAGGACTAACCCTCTATCGTAGACCAAGAAGATTTAACTATACTAGGCCTACATTAGAGTTGTGATGTTATATAAAATTCCAGTGTGAAGTTCATTAACAGCGATCAACTGGAAGAAAGTAAGAGAGAAATGGCATGTTACAGATTGATAAAAGGATCAACCGAGTTTCAAATGCAACCATCCAAGAAAGGCTACAGTAAATACCACTGAAGGAGGTAACCGAGAACAGAATAAGATACTTCTTCCACTATAAACCACTATGACCAGAGACATCTTGTAGACATGTACGGTGAAAAACATCGACTAATTGATATCTCATTAAGGTGTAGCCAGGTGGTTGCTGAAGACAGCCAAGCAGGGAAGTAGGTACGGTGCCAAAAATAGTACCTACAGAAAAAGACGTCCAAGAGTCCAAAAAAAAAAACATGGCAAATCAGGTACCCGAAGAGGATGCGGTCTCACAAAGATGGCGGTGCAGAAACGGAAGAACAAGTTGACAGAAGAAGAAAAGAACAATGATATATTTTGTAAAATAAATATCTGTGCTATGTGAATATTATTAGGGTAATAAATAAATTTATTTTATTTCTATTTTTATTTTTTTTATATGGAAATACCAAACTTTTCTTTATTTATATTAGATTGAACATCTATTTGATTTCTAAGTATATTAAAATGATCCAATTTTTCCTGAATAATCTAGCTATTGATACCAACATCGCTATTTGAATAACTTAAAAACATTTTATAGGCCATATCACGCTCTTTACCTATTTTATGAATTTGATTGTTAAACCACGGAACTTTAATTACAAAAATACAGCTTCTAAGAGGAGAGTATAACTTCTAGCTTAAGTGTAACAAAGCACCAGATCCAGATATGATCAGGGCAGAAATACTCCAAGCTATAGAAGAAACCAGAATAACATTGCTTCACTTGCTCTGTAACAAAATATGTCATTCTAAGCAATGGCCTGACGACTGGACCAAATCTACAATAACGACAATACATAGAAAGGCAGCTTCCATAAGCGACAACTAAAAAAACGTCTGTCTTATCTCACATGCCAGCAAAATAATACGTCACATAATCAATGAGAGATTGAAAACTCCTACAAAGAGAAAGATCCCAAGAGCAAACTGGATTTACCAGAGGTAAAGGTACTCGAGAATATTTTCTGAACATAAGACAAAGAATAGAAAAATCTAGAATTCAATATCCCACTATACATTTGTTTCATAGATAGATAGTTAAAGTGCTTGACACACTCTCAAACGAATTCTATTCAGAATAAGATGTTAGACAGGGACGTAGACTGTCTCCACAATTATTTAATATATATGGGGAGCATAGTATGAGAAGAGCGCTTGAAAGATGGGAAAAGGGCATCTCAATAAATGACCGAAAAATAAACAACCTACGTTTTGCAGATGATGCAAATAATCAAGAAGAGTTAATTGATCTCATACGACTAGTTGAAAGAGAAAGTCAAATATTTGGTCTACAGTTAAACATATCAAAGATAAAGATCCTGGTAGTGGATAGACTACATAACAATCATCCTCACATAACCACGATTGACCGGTTTAAGGTTGTGAGGTCATATTTATATCTGGGATCAATAATCACAAACACAGGGTCACTACAGTAGGAAATAAAACGTCTAAAACGGTCTAAAATCGCCTTAGGAAAGATGGCCAAAATATGGAAGGACTCTCCAATTTAGGCCAAAGGCTCTCCAAGGAAATAATATCAAGTACCTAATTTGTGAAAAAAAAAGACCCAATTATAGAATATTAAATAATTAAACACGAACAACTGTCCATATTTGGATTTTTATACTAGTTGAAATTATTATCAAAATTTTGTTGCAATATTTTAATTACAGGTCACAAAATGAATAAATAAACGTAATATGGATGTACTCAATAGTATAGCAAGTCTGTATTCATGCATAATAATCGATAATATTCATCTAATACATACTTGTGAAAATTTCTGTAAGATTGTAAAACAAAACACTCCTGCCATATGCGTATCATTCGTACAACTGACACAAAGGTGTGAGTGCAATAGTAAAGAGTTTGCGTTTCAAACTTTATTTTCGAGTATTGAAAGAAATCATGGTATTCCATATTAGCATACTATTCTATATTTGGTTACTTTCCTCTATTAATTACTATTTAAATGGGAATAAGCCACAATTAAAGGTTAAAATACGTTTATTGACGTTTCAATTTCAACTTCGGAAATCGTTCTCAAAATACAAACATTAGTAAATTAAACAAATTTTGTTTTTTGTTACTTAGTAAAAAATTCTTCTAATAATTTAATTTTATCTGACTCATCTATATTGACAATTCAGACATACATTATACATTTTAAAGTAGACGACTTTAAAATGATATTGCCAATATTGTTGAGTTGCGTTCCTGGGACGACTTTACTTATAAGATAGTTCATTCGATTACATGAAATCAACTTTAACTGGAGAATATCCGTCAGAAAAGATCATAACATGTAGTTCGTCTTTAAAAAGACAAATACATGCCATGATGACAGTAAAATTCTCCTGTTAGTGATTCCATAGTAAATTATGAGGGAAAAACCAGGAAAAAACCTCATAATACTATCCCGACATGGTAAGTATTTGATCGTGCATTTAGTTTACCCTCAATAAACACCAAATTCCGATTTTATATGTTTGTTATTTAAAAAACATAAATGATGTACCTATTCTCTATATGTTACTGACTTACCAATACTGGTATTTTCCTTTTAATAACTTCCTCTTTCAATATGGGTAACCAGATCCTACTACATTCTGCCGAGGAATTCGCGACACAATTGGTCTCATTTAGCATAATTAGAGCCGCTTCTTTGATTTTTCTCTTTTTACCATCCGTTTCTTTTAGGACTATATTTGAATCATTCCATTGAACCCTATGTTCATTATCCCATGCGTGTTTACATATTTATATGTAAAATTATGCTAAATGAGACCAATTGTGTCGCGAATTCCTCGGCAGAATGTAGTAGGATCTGGTTACCCATATTGAAAGAGGAAGTTATTAAAAGGAAAATACCAGTATTGGTAAGTCAGTAACATATAGAGAATACATCATTTATGTTTTTTAAATAACAAACATATAAAATCGGAATTTGGTGTTTATTGAGGGTAAACTAAATGCACGATCAAATACTTACCATGTCGGGATAGTATTATGAGGTTTTTTCCTGGTTTTTCCCTCATAATTTACTATGGAATCACTAACAGGAGAATTTTACTGTCATCATGGCATGTATTTGTCTTTTTAAAGACGAATTACATGTTATGATCTTTTCTGACGGATATTCTCAAGTTAAAGTTGATTTCATGTAATCGAATGAACTATCTTATAAGTAAAGTCGTCCCAGGAACGCAACTCAACAATATTGGCAATATCATTTTAAAGTCGTCTACTTTAAAATGTATAATGTATGTCTGAATTGTCAATATAGATGAGTCAGATAAAATTAAATTATTAGAAGAATTTTTCACTAAGTAACAAAAAACAAAATTTGTTTAATTTACTAATGTTTGTATTTTGAGAACGATTTCCGAAGTGGAAATTGAAACGTCAATAAACGTATTTTAACCTTTAATTGTGGCTTATTCCCATTTAAATAGTAATTAATTTAAAATGCCACAAGAAAATAGCTTCAGAACAATATTAAGATTTCCTCTATTATGTGTCCAGCTCATCTAAGTCGCTGTGCTATGGCATCTGGTTCATTAAAGAGTTGGTATAATTCAAAGTTATATCTTTAGCGCCACTACCCTTGATCGTTTATAGCTCAAAATATTTTGCGGAGTCTCTTAAGCTCGAATATTCTAAGACGTCTTTCATCCTTCTGCGTTAGAGTCATGTTTTCGCTGCATATGTGAGGACCGGCCTCAGCAGTGTTTTGTATGTAATAATTTTAGTTTTTCTTTGGATATTTCTTGAGCGCTATTGTTTTTGGAGTCCATAGTATACCCTATTTTGTTGGTAGTAGTCACTAACGAGCTAAGGTATGTGAAGCTGTCAACACGTTCAAAGATATGACTTCCAAAGACTGTGTTCCGTTCCTCATTTGCTATAGGATCCTTAGTAACCAACATGTACTTAGTTTTGTCTTCGTTGATGACTAGACTGACCTGTTTCGCCGCCGTTTCCAATTCTAGGGAATATTGCTCAACATCTCGCTTGCTACGCCCTATTATATCAATGTCATCAGCGTATGCTAAGATTTGTATCGATCTATTGTAAATAGTACCGCCATCTAATTCGTATGTTAAATAGGAGGCAAGCCAGGGCATCCCCTTGTCTGAGTTTATCCTTTATCTCAAAGGATCGAGAATTTTCTCCCTTTATCTTAAAGCTGGATTTTAAGTAAGACATTGTCATTCTCATTAATCTGATAAGTTTTTCTGATATACCAAACTCACGAATTGATTGGTATAGTACTGTTTTCTTGTCACTGTCGTATGTGGCCTTGAAGTCGACGAATAGGTGATGGGTTTTTAATGTTAAATTCTAATGTTTTCTCGAGAATCTGCCTTATTGAATGAATTGTTGATTTTTCGGAAGTAAATCCGGCATAGTATTTTCCAACTATGCCAACTGTGTAAACTTTTAGCCTTTCGTTGAGAATATTTGCTAATATTTTGTAAGCAGTTGTTAACAGGGTTATACCTCTGTAGTTGTCACACAGAAGCTGATCGCCTTTTTTACATAACGGGCATATCACGCCTTGAGATTATTCACAGGGCATGGTCTCACTTTGCAAGACACGAAGTAAAAGTTTATGTAGTGCTTGTAGCAGGGCCTGACCACCATTCTTGTAGAACTCACTACCAATTTGATTAGTTACTAATGCTTTCTTATTTTTAAGCTTTTTAATGGCTTGGGCAACCTCTTAAGTTTTAGGTGGTCTTTCATTTGGGCTGAATAGATGCCAATAAATTCGATCTGCTACGGTATTATCTGCTTCTTCGATATAATGGCCGTTAAATTTAGGATACACTTAGGATATTTCATTCTCCATCCTTACAGCTGTCTATTCTTGGTTTAACTATTCAGTCAAATTTGATAAAATAGTGTTAGCAGTTTTTTCATAAAAAAGCGATTCACTTCTTTATACACAAGTATACTATCTTCTAATATATTTTTTACTACGAGTTAAAAATAATTCCTTAAAAGTTTCTACATATACATTAAATTTTCACGGTTCGATGATTTAATCATAACTAGCGAATTATTTTTTGCACTACTAGCAACCATTTAATAACACTATACTTACGTTATAATATAAAAAAAAACTTTAATTACATCTTCTTACTATAAATAACTTTTTTTTTATTAGACTTGGTTATAATAATTTTCGCTTTATCGCTGTCATTATGGTTATTGACCATGAAATGGAAGTCAATTACCTTTATGTGTTTGAACTAACAATTCAGAATTTTCGGTGGTACGTCTAAGATATAATTATATTTTTTGGTTAAATGTGACGAAAGAACTATAGGTGCTAATAGTACTAACAGCGAAAAACTGGCGAATACCATTGAAAAAGTATACAACGTTTCAAAGCGAATTTTAATGGACGAACTAAAAACTGAACAACAAAGTCTAAACATAATAAATTTATACTGGCTTTATATATGAAAACTTCAAGATGTGGTGGATGCAATACCAACAAAGCCGATCTTAGGGAGTTGGCCGCCCTCGTGCGAAGACCTGATATGCTGCCCTCCTGTAGAAAATATTTCATATTTTTATTAATTCTTAATGATAACTTAGCTACCCGTTTAAGAATAAAAAGTAAAACACTAATAAAAATACCAGTAAAATTTGAAACGAAAGTATATAAATCAGTCATTCTACCGAGACTACCTAATAGTACTAATAAATATTTATAAATTAATTTTTCTGGCTTTCTGGGAAGCAAATTAGTCAATAATTTCGGTAATATCAATTTTTTCAGAGAATTCGGATTTTATGGAGATCATGGCCAAAACTGTAAGCTTTTCTTACCATCCTACCATCAGTAGTTTGCACACACCTAACTCCTAGTTGACTGGTATCAACCGTTGTACTCTAATGCCCTTTTTTGAACGGGAATCCGTATATTCCCTAAGTGAAATCTTAAAAGATGATGTGGTGACCATTTGTCCTAGGACTAATATTATGTTCAATTTATTTAACCGAGTTATAAAAAATATCATGAAATCTGTGATGGCATCCCCGGTATATCGATAATTTACGGCTTCGTCTTTATTAGCGATACTGTCGATTGATTTAAAATATACGATATCACCTGGTAACAACTGTTGAATATGGAAGATATTTTCGTTAACATCAACATTTTTCGCCGCCAAAATTGCGCGCTCACTGAGTCAATTATTTCATGTTTGATGCATTAAGTATTTGGACGCATTTTTATTTTATCGTTTCCAACATTTAGAAAATGTTTGGAAAATATTTGCGCCAGTAGAGCATTTTGCACTTGTACTCTTATTTTAATGGTCGGTCAATCGAACTGTTTCGACATTTCGCCATAAAACGGTTGTGTTTAACAGCATTACTCTCATCCGCATAAGTAAAGAGTCTCATCCGCATATGAAAAGAGAGGAACAACCCTGCGTAATGTCTCTGGCATAATGTTTGTTAAACGTCACTTTATGATATTTTATAACTACATGATCAAATGAACTAAAACTGTAGAGGTGAAGTCGTATAAAACATTTTGAATATACAATTAAAAAAATAAGGCGAGATAAAATTCATCGAGATAAAAAATATCCTATCTCCTAAGTTAGACCAACAAATAAACTTTCACAAAATGTTATTGCAATCGGTTCAGTGATTTTTGAATATTAGCTTGAACAAATATCGTGACACAAGATGTTTATATATAAAGATGTTTGTGACAGATTGTGAAGGAAAACACACGAAAAGAAATACCTAGAATAAAATAAAAACTAGAATTCTTCTTCTTCTTCTTCTAATGGCGCTACAACCCTTTGTGTGTCTTGGCCTGCTTAACAATGTTCTTCCATTCTGCCCTGTCTGATACTTTCCTTCGCCACTGCCTGATGTTCATTGTTTTAAGATCTCTCTCTACGTCGTCTATTTATCTTTTACGGGGCCTTCCTCTTGTTCTGTTTCCTTGGGGCTTCCATCTCTGGACTACTTTCTAGGTGACTATTCTAGGTGACCAAGCCAGTTTAGTCTTTGTAACTTTACAAATCTAACAATATCTGCGCTCTGCATTAGTTCATCTAGCTCGTGGTTCATTTTAATTCTCCACGAACCATCGCTACATTGGGTTGGTCCAAATATCTTCCTTAGTATTTTGCGCTCAAATATTCTCAGTTGATTTTCATCGGTGGTTGAGAGGGTCCACGTTTCACATCCATATGTGACCACTGGTCTAATTGCTGTTTCGTAGATTCTAAGCTTGGACTTACGATTCAGTAACTTACTTTTCATTAAGTCTTTGTATGCATAAAAGCACTTACCGCTAAGAATCCGTGCTTGTATCTCTTGGCTGATGTTATTGTTGTTATTTATTATTGAGCCTAGGTAGGGAAAAGTGGAGGCATATTTGTAGGTATGGTTGTCTACCTTCAGATTCTTATGTTGATTCGATTTTGTGCACTCCATATATTTTGTTTTGCTTTCATCTATATATAGACCAAACGTAGCAGCTTCTCGTTTGAGTTCTATAACTTTTTCGCTTAATACCCTTTTCTTGCGGCTTATTATGGCAACATCATCCGCATATGCGCATATTTGCATCGATCTTGTATTAATACAGCCGTTTATATCCAGTTTTCTAACAACAGCTTCTAAAGTTAGATTAAAAAGTGTTGTTGATAAGGCATCACCTTGTCTAACTCCATTTTCAATATCAAAGGCCTGCGTCATAGCTCTATCTATTTTTACCATAGCTTTGGAACCCTGCAGAGTCATTCGTATAAGTTTAACCAACTTATTGGGTATCCCTAACATAGATAGTTGCTTTAACATCTTTTGTCGATCTACTCCGTCAAACGCCTGTTTGAAATCGATATACAAGTTGTAAATAGGTATGTTATATTCAACACATTTTTCATGTATACCTCTTAACACATGTATTTGGTCTATAGTTGCCTCTTTGGTCTGAAGCCACACTGGTATTCACCAATCATCTCCTCCAAAAACGATTCCAGGCGGCTCTGTATAATTCCTGATAATATCTTGTAGACGACATTTAAAACTGTTCATTTTTGCAGAGTCGTTTGTCTTCCCCTTTGTACATATGAAGTATGATTCCTACTTTCCAATCTTCTGGGATGACTTCTAGTGTCCATATGCGGTCGATTAGTTTATGGATACGCCTCCATAGCGCATGTCCACCATTCTTTATCAGTTCTGCAGTTATTCCATCTGTGCCAGGTGCTTTGTTATTTTTGAGATGTTTTATGACGGTTATCGTTTCTTCCAATGTTGGTTGCTCAACTAGTTGTTCTGCTGTGTGGTGAATTACTTCTTTATCTTCGTTTTGTTCTTTTTCTGGGTTTAACAGCTCTTGAAAATGCTCCTTCCACCTTTTCATTATTTCCTCTTTCTTGCTGATAATTGCCCAATTTTTGTCTTTTCAAACTGTTGATCTTGTCATGTATCCTTGGGTATATTGCTTGGTTTCCTTGTAAAATTTTCTAGTCTCTCTTCTGTTACTATAATCTGTAATTTGTTGTAATTTTCTATTCAACATTTCTCTCTTTTTCCTTCTACATATTTTCTTTGCATCTTTTCTGAGCTCTTCATATTCACTTCTATTCAATCGGGAATTCCTTTGTAGACATTTCTGTGTAGCTATATTTTTGCTATTTATTACTTGTTGGCAATCTTGGTCAAACCATTCCTCGTTTCTTTTGCTTGAGGTTTTACCTAATGTTTCCTTTGCCATATTTGTAATTGTCGTTTGGATGACATTCCATTCTTCTTCAATGTTGTTTTGTTCTCCTTTTTCTTTTAATATTACTTTTATTTTTTGCTGGTACTCGTTCTGCTTTTTAGGATTTTTAAAAATATACGTGTTCTATTTTCTTTGTTTGGCGCCTTTCTCTTTTCTTACCATTGATATTCTTTGTTTTATCTTCGATATAACCAAGAAATGGTCCGAATCGGAATTTGCGCCTCTATACAGTTAGTTCTAAGGGATACAGGACTATAACTGCATCTCTCTTCTGTGCGTTTTCAGATTCTACTTGTAGTTGGTCATAGAATTGATCGGTTACTAGTTCATCTGCTGCTTCTGTTGGGGCATGGATATTAATAATTGTAATATTATGAAATTTTCCCCTTAGAAGTAATTTTGCATATATTTTCATTAACTGGAGTGAAACCCAATACCAACCTGCATCATTTATGGTTTACCATAAAACCGACTCCAAAAAGTCTCCTCGTCTTTCTGCTCCACAGTAGTACATATTGTATTTTTTTTTATTTATGCAACCATGCCCTTTAAATCTGATTTCTTGGAGGGCTGCTATGTCTACTTCGTACTTCAATAGTTCCTGTGCAATACTTTGCATTTTGCCTGCCTGCAGCATGGTTTGGACATTCCAGGTTAGCAGTTGCAAATCCATCATTAAGTCCTTATTCCGTAGCTTTGGTCGTTGTCCGTTGGTCAGTCCGGTTAGTTTATTGTTCGTAGCATTCGTAGCTTTCTACCTTCCTCGTCCGGCCTGACCCTACCTTCCATTGGGGTTGGTTACCCAATCTCCAATAGGCTTGCTCAGGTTTACCGGGGTTCACCCGTGTGATCAAGATCACACTTCTTGGAGGTGAGGATAAAAATTGAGTAGGAGAGGCTAGAGGTGTTATCTGGAAGTAACATTGCGCCTCAGTACTTCTTTGAACCCCAAAACTACGGATACGAACCCCAGATACAGAAAAAATAAAGTCTTAGACATTTATAAAAGGAGAAAATTTTCCAAATGGGCACTAGACCTAATAATATAATATAATAATATGTATATATATATATATATATATATATATATATATATATACATATCTCTTTTCTTTTGTTTTTGACTCTTATTCGTATTATTTAAGCTTTAATTTTATTATACGTCATTGATTGAGAGATTACTAATGTTCTTATTTTAATCTTTATTTAAACTTCTTGTAGTTTTTATTACTTTTATGATTTGAAATGCCTTGAATATACATTATTTTTATTTATACCTAAATTGCCCATTGTTTTGTCCCCCTGTCCACATCATACCCGACAGCCAGTCATTCTCGGTTAGTGATAATACAAAGGGGACGAATGAACCACAATTTTTAGTCTTTTTACATTGTGTTGCTTGATTTAGATTTAAAAATTACCACTTGGAGGCCAACTACATTATTGAACTGCTCGGGGGAAAAGATTACATCTTCGTTGCATGTAACTGCAGAAACGGACTTTTCAATCTTCTTTCTGTAGTTTTATTTTAGAATATTAATACAGTACAGGATTTAAGTTCTTAAAACAATTTTTAACAACAAATTTGTGTGAAATGACATTATTGAAAGTAATTTTTATTTTATCTGATAATATGAGGACTGATTTTATCTTACCAATATTTTAAACTATTAAAGGAACTAAACGTAACCAAAAAACAATTAAAATTATTTAGCAATTAAACATCAGAGTCATGTCTACATAAAGACATGACTCTGATGATACAAGACTATCTCCTTGCCCACTTATTCTTCTTCTTCTTTTTATGTAGACATTACTCTGTCTTGTCTTTCAATGTGCCTCCAGTAAGTTGTCGTTCCATCGTTTTTCTTCCTACCGATAGTCTTCCTATTGGGGAACCGTCTTTTGCCGTTTTTACTACTCTATTTGTTGTCATTCGGCTTATATGATCGTTTCATTCTACTCTTATATTTCTTACCCAGTTCTTGATGTTCTCCACTTTGCATCTACGTCGTATATCTGTACTTCTAGCTCTGTCCCATAGTGTCTTATCGTCAATTTTTCCAAGTACATACTTTCATCTCTGCTGTTTCTAACATCCTTTTTGTCCTCTCTGTGTCAGGTCGTGTTTCTGTCGCGTATGTCATTATTGGTCTGATGACTGTTTTGTAAATTCTGCCTTTCATTTCTTTCCCGATATTTTTATTTCTCCATATTGTTTAATTCAGGCAGCCTGCGGCTCTGTTTGCTGTATTCACTTGATCTTCCACTTCAGTTTCGAGCTTTCCGTAGCTAGATAATGTGATGTCTAGATATTTAAACTCCATCACTTGTTCTATTATCTGACCTTCCAGCTCCAATTTACATCTTAGTAAATTTGCTGTTGTAACCATGCATTTTGTCTTTTTTAGGGAAATTTTGGAAAAATTTTCTGGCAGTAATATTCAATTGGCGCAGTTTACATTGTAAATCGTATTCACTTTGAGAAAGTAGTATTGCGTCGTCTGCATAGCAGAATATTTTAAGTTCTTTTCCCCCATTTGGTATCCTTTTTTAATTATTTCATCCAGAATCAGGTTGAAAAGTAGAGGACTCAGGGAATCTTCCTGTCTTATCTTATTGCCAGCCTCAATAGGGTCGGTTAGTTCTTCTTCTACTTTTTTTTTATTGTGTTGTTTTGGTAGATATTTTCGATCGTGTTGATTATCCCTTGAGGTATCTATCTTACGTACAGTAAGTGGATAACGTCCTTTGCCTTCTTAAGGTCCACGAAACATAGATATACCGGTTTGTTGTATTCTAATGATTTCTGTTGCACTTGCCTCATTATAAATATAGTGTCGGTGCAATATCTTCCCGACCTAAAACCTTGTTGTTCTTCTGATAGTGTTATAATTTTATTCAGTTTATTTGTTATCACTTTGGTTGTTAATTTTAGTGTTGTGTTTAATAAATTAATTCCTCTGTAATTTTCCGGGTCTGATTTGTCTCCCTTTTTGAAGATAGGTATTAGGAAGCTTGATCTCCATTCTTGGGGAATTCTGTTTTGTTCTATTATTTTTTGGATTAGTTTTAATAGTTGTTTGATCAGATTTGGTATTTCGTACTTTAGGAGTTTGTTCGGTATTCTGCCTTCTCCTGGTGATTTTTTATTTTTTAATTTCCTTAATGCTTCCTTTACCTCTTCCTTCCCAATATTTATTTTTTTGTTTATCCTCACCTCTGGTGTTGGTGGTTCATTACCGTCACCTTTAGCAAATAGGGATCGAAAGTAGCCTACCCGAATATGTTTCGTTTTTATTAGTTCGTTCATCCCTTTTCTTTGTCCTCTGATCATTCTCCATATTTCATTTTGTGTTCCGTAGAAGACGTATTCCATCTGTTTTGAGAAGCTGTGCCAGTGTTCTGTTACGATAAATATTGACGCACAATATGACTCAAAACTGTAAACATGTTTTTCTAATAAGTATTTTTCTAGTAGGCAATATCCAAGAGACCCCTACGCTAAAACCAGTTCCATGGCGTTCAAGATTATTCAGCAAGGGTCGCCGACCTAATTCTAGTAAGTTCGCCGGTCAGCTGAAAGACCAGTCCGAGTGACCTTCTCGTCTATTCGAAGGGTATCGCCGGAAGTCTCGATTAACGGCATTTTATATTTAAAGAGGTAATTTTGTTGAGGACATTTAGTCTGAAAATAACATCGCATCGAATTTTTAAAATGTAACGCGCGTATTGTAATAAATGTAACTAAATTATATAATTATGAGTGTGAAATAAATTAGTTATATTGTACAAATAAAGACTTTAAATAAACTTGTAAGTGTTATAAGTGTAGAACCTTTGATAAGGAATAAAGACAATAAATTAGATTAATAAAAATATTACAGTTCCCTTTTTATATGTCTAACTAAAGTATTCGTTTCATTTCTTATTCGTTTATAATGGTTATATGCCTGTTGTGTTTGTTGTGTTCTGTATTGTAAAAAGGTTCTTTTCTTCACATTTTGTCTTCACTTCATCTCTAGACCATGGTGTTTTCTTTTTTGATATTTTGTGTTCGTTACTTTCCTCTCTCTAAGTGATTCTGTTGTTGCGTTAATTATGTTACTTTTAAGTTTTTCCCAGCTTTCCTCGATGTTATCGTTTTCTAATATTTCATTCCCAGCGATCTTCTCTGATATTCTTGTTCTGTGTAAGTATTTCGTGGATTCCGTATTTAGTCCTTCGACTTTGATTTTTGTTTGTGTTTGCGCCGCTCTCTTGGGTGTGAAGTATTTCAGGATGATTCTTATTTTACATAATACTAGGCTATAGTTGCTAGTGCTGCATCTGCTGAGTTAAGGCATTTTACGTCGATTATTTTCGATGGATGTCTGTGTTGGTTACAACATAATCTATTATAGATCTTTGTTCACGAGTTATTAAATGTATATTTGTAGTTAAAAAATGTGTTGTTTATTCTAAGTTCGTTATTCGTGCAGAAGTTTATCATCAGTTCTCCATTTTCGTTTTTGACATCCTCGTTATGTTTTTGCTTAATTCCGGGTATTACTTGATTGCCTATTCGAGCCCGATGAAGAAGCTGAACTACTACAGAAGATGTAGCTCAAACAAAGAGTCGTCGCTGTGCTTTATATTACACATCACGAAGGACCAGGTTGACCAAAACCATTTACAAGAATTAAACGATATATTTGAGGCGAGCATACAATATAACCCTAGTATGCATATCATGTCACTCAAGGTTACAAGAACAAGAACACTCAAGTGACACATCAGTGGCAGATCGCCACTGCAATGAAGAAAACAAATCATTTTATACGAGTACTTAGGTTATATTTCTATCTAAGTTACCGTTTTTTAATAATTTTTAAATGTTTTAAATTCTACTAAAGGAATAAATTATAAAAATAATAAAAAACACAACCAAAACACAACATATCGTCGTGGTAAAAGCAACAGGTCATATATGAAAAATCTTGTGCTCTCTTGTGCTAATTTGTTCAAATTCGTTTGGTAATTTACCATGGTAATTACATTTGCTTTTAAATACGTATGCTATTATAATTTTAAGCTAATTTGCATAATTTTACCATAAAAGTTGATATACGACCTTTTGTTATCCTATTTTGGCAAAATGTTTAGACATACGACAAATTGCATTGATGAATTAACTTTGAAATCGACCATATCATTTAAGTAAATTAGAAGCTTTTGAGCTGAGATTTGGCACATATCACTAGTGTATCCGTAAGATACTGAGATTAATTATGATTGATGCAGTATGCACCTGGGCTCACTCCTGTTGTAGGTACCAGGGTAAAGATGAAAAGTTTCTAATTTTCAAGTTACCATAAATTAAAAACACAAAAAAATTTGGTCTGCAAATAAAACAAATTAATAATTGAAATTTGTTATAATTTGTCAACTACTGGTTTTGCATTAAAACCGTATTAAAAGCACATAAAAAACTAAACTAATGCACAAAAAATTTTAATAGTAGGCATATAAGAAATAAAAAAATAAAAAACTAAACAAGAGTATTTTTAGACAAAACGACTTAATAAGAATATATTAAGAATTATTAAAAAAATAAATAAAAAACCAACTGTTATTATTTAAATGGAAGTTTAGTATAAAAGTCTCTATAGTCACTTGGGATCAATGGTAGTAACTGTTGCAGGTGTTCGTACTTACTTTTTTCAATGGGGCATGGTTCCTTATACAATTTTAAGCGTTCGAACTTCTCTGATCGCTTAGGTCGTTTAGGAAGGGTTTATATATTATATCTGAGTGCCTGTTAGTAAATTTTATAATCACGTATCAACCAGATACATTGCGACCGTTGCTGTCAATAGCTTTTTACCTGTAAGTTACGTCTGCGGATATACATAAACAAATAGTTTTTTTTATCACAATGTATTTACACAAAATAAAACAGGAGGAACATAATGACATATTGGATGTAATCTACAACTACGCTTGATCCAAAAACTATTGCTGTTACTGTAATTTTAACGAACGATTTCCGAAGTGGAAAATGAAACGTCAATACAAGAGTAAGTTGCGACCGATGGAAGGTTAATTCTTTAAGATTAATTACAAAATTAGCAGTTCATTTTTATATTATCTAGTATATTTTCATAATTAATACGTTATATAATAATATGTTAATATTTTCATAGTTAACATTTAAACAATCAATAGTGTTATTCAATTTATTTAGATTGAAAACGAGCTATCCGCCATTGTGTTTCAATCTCAAGACCAAGATCGTCTGTTGTTCAGAAACTTGAATTCTATTTGATTGTATACGTCAATGTGGAATTGCAGTACGTGAGCAGAAATTACTTTAATTTTCCTCCGTTTACCAACTTCGTCTAGTACTCGGTCTTTGAACTCTTTGTTCCTTTTCACAGTATTCTAACAGTAGTTGCTCTGATAGTTTTATTATGCTAAATATATTATGAATATTACATTAACTGCCCAAAAACCATAAATATTTTAATATGTATTCTGCAAAAATTCGGTTCTGTAGGGGATTCCTAAGTTCATTGGAATTTTCTCTTGATTATCGTATATACACCGAGGCGAAAAACGTAAAAGCATGTAGTGGTCAAGGTGACAATAACAACTTAGCAGGCTCGTTTACGTGACTCAGTCGACGGACGTAGTAGCATTTTTTGTTAATGAAACAAATTTTTACCGCAAATAAACAAAAACATTATTTCAATAAAACTGATGAAAATTATTTTATAATAATTGTTTTGTTTTTGTGTGATGTTGTTTTGGGAATTAGAAAGGTTTATTTTTAAAATATATTTTGGTTTGGGACCCTTTTATGATTTGTTACTTATTCTCGATAAGTAATGTGCATAAATAGGCAATTTTTTGTTAGAAAACTAAAATAAGTCTTTTTTTCGATTTGTAATTTAGAACTTTAGTTTTGATCAAACTGCCAATATCATCCTTCTTGAGACAAAGGTAAAACAGAGTGAAGCAATGCCTACTTCTTCATTATTGCAGAATTTATAAAATCATTTATAAATTCTATATATGTTATGGCGATGCAGAATAAAAGTTATATTTCTAAAATCATTTAAAACCTTTCATTAGACGTAGTTTAATTTGGTGTATCAGTAGTCGCACACGGTCTACTACATCGGTCATAAAAATAGTCCCCTGGATGCATTTTGTTTAAATTTCAATAAAATATTCTATTGTTTGCAGTTTTTTTATTATTGACATATTTTGTTTATTTAAAATGTTTATTTACGTAGCACAAAAAATAGTTCACAATTTTTATAATATACTAAAACAATTTTTAATTGAAGGTGATTACTTGGCAACATCGCACTTAACGAAGCCCTTAACGATAACTTTTCAACGAAATCATATTCCACTTATCAATTTTGCAGAGGCGTACCAAAAAAATTTTTAATTATTTATTTAAACACATAAGTAATTACGTAAAAATTAAATATAAGACTGATATAATTATTAAATTATCATGTGTCTTTTAAGAGGTATCTTATAGTTGTCTAACAAAATAAAGTAAAATTTTATTGTTATTATAGAGTACCTAATACAATACTTCAAAAAACAAAAATCTATGCAAAATACTTATTTTTTCATTAGACGAAACAATTTGAAATTTTAACATACGATCTCGTCGTTGCTCTTCATTCTCTATTTATAGAATTGTTGTCTGCTATAAACGTTATATTTGTTTCGTTTTAACTTGATTTAAACTGATTTAATTATTTATTTAAACACATAAGTAATTACGTAAAAATTAAATCTAAGACCAATATAATTATTAAATTATCATGTGTCTTTTGACAGGTATCTTATAGTTGTCTAACAAATTAAAGTAAAATTTTATTCTTATTAGAGAGTACAAAATACAAAACTTCAAAAAACAGAAAACTTTGGAAAATACTTATTTTTTTCATTAGACTAAACAATCTGAAATTTTAACATACGATCTCATCATTACACATCATTCTCTATTTATAGAATTGCTGTGTGCTGTAAACGTTGTATTTGTTTTTCTTAATTTAAAGTTTCCTTGTGTTTATTTGTTTATATAAATATAAAAATATGGTATAAAGTTCATATGAATTAAAATGAAGTAAGCTAAACTATTATTATGTGAATACGTGTATATAGTAGTGCATTTGTTTATTTCAGTAAATTCTCGAAATATGAAATGAAGATGGCACTAACTAATATAGAGTTAATAGCTTTGTTAGAAGAAGACTCAGATTGTGAAAATGCTGACTCACTTAATGTGGTTTATTTGCCTCCGAGATTAGATTAGAAAGTTTCTGATGTAAAAGACATTGATGATAATATTATTTGTGAAGAATCACTAAAATCAGATATTGCAGGTACATATGAAATACAAGTGATTGGGAATTCTGACGATTCTGATTATGATATTCTTTTGAACCACAGATAAAACGTGCAAAGAAAAAACCAGGCAAAAATAGTAAATCCAAATTTGTCTCAAGTTGTAACAACTGTTGCAGTAGTAATTCAACATCAGTCTGATTGATATTTAGACAATATAAAAGCCAACCATGGAGGCCAGTTTATATTGAAGATTTTTCACTATTTTTTGATAAAAAAGCAATTGAGAGCATTCTATATTTTACAAATATTTATACATCGCAGAATAACCGTCACAATTTTGAAATGAATAAAATAAATTAAAAAAAAAATATTAGCATATATGTATATTATCTCGTTCACACTCTGCTTGTCAGATAGGCATTGGTCAAAGGATGAGGATAAAGAAGTGCACATTATAAAAGAAAGCATGAGCCGACATAGATTTATATTTATAATTTATAATAGTGAAGAAACCGCTACATCAGTGTCAAACTTAGTACATGGACGTCAATCTAAATTTGCTTTACCAGATAAAACCAGATTCGACAATATTGGCCACGTTACAAAAAGAGACGATAGTGCAAGAATGTAGGATATGCAAAAGTAATACTATTTATTTATGTAAAAGGTGTAGAATGCAACTACACCCCGAATGTTTCGGGGTGTAGTCGGTTTTATTCCAATCTAATAAATTAATTGTCAAATTTCTCTTTGTATATTGAGCGGCCGTTAATGGGTTAATACTATATAAAGAATAAACTTGCCTCAAATTTACTTTACTTACCTCAAAACTATTTTAAAGTTAATAATAAAGTCTATTTAATAAGAATTTCCCCAGAAATAGAGCACACTACGCCTATGCACATATAAAATGTGGAACGAATAAACTAAAATATCATATTTCTCTCATTCCCATTCTTTCTAAGAACGTAAATATATATAGACCAGCAAAATATTGCTAACTTTACCGATGTTTCAAACTATTCAATGAACTTGTCTCACTATACACTTGTGAATCGCACCAATTTATATTGTTAAGGGGGCAAATTTTTATGAGACTATCTTACTTTTTTACATATTTACATTGGCGAAGGATACACAATAAAAATGACCCCGGTAAGAATTTACTGCTGACATTTTACATGGTTGTACACAAATTGTCCGACTTGATTTATTCTCTTTTTTACTAAACAAATTACAATTAATTTAAAATTAGAACATATGAGTCTTCAAGAACTAGCTTATACAAAAATAAAACATTATTTCAGTAAGACTTATCATAAAAAAATATAAGAGATGACAGAAAACATCGTTTTTAGATTCTTTTTCCATCCACAGCTACAACTACAACTCACTACAACTTGCCACATCATATTGTGCGCATAATTTATCTACGGTATCAACACCGCTTTTTGTACTGTTATATGCTAATATAATTTCCGGTTTTCCAGTTACAGGATCGACGTCGTCTCTATGGTGCATAGTGGAATATATCAGAACGTTTTTGTTTTTATGACACTAGTGTTCCTCTTGAACCAAACCCAAATGTACTAGAGCCAATAGGTCGTCCTTGATTGTTAGAGAAATATACAAGAATTTCTCTTCTATCTACTTTTATTGTTCCCAAGAGAGTAAAACCATTTTCCTCTAAGCTTATACCAAGATCAACGCTGGTGTACCAATTGTCGGTGGTAACATTTCTCTTAGATCCGTAGAGCTGTTGACAGGTCCGTTCCGCCACTGCCTTGGTACTAGTGTCTAGATACTATGGACCACCTACTTGGTTTTTTCCAAAGTATACTTTCATGCTACTGCTATAAAATAACCTTTCATCAGTCAGTGCAAATATTTTTATACCGTATCTATTGGTATGTACTGGCGGAATATGGTACTGGTATGGTACTGGTATTGATATCATCAGTTCGCATGTACCTTAGTAAATTTTTGAATCTCGTGATGTTCAGTATCCGTCAGAAACCTCTATATCAGTGCCGTCCGTTTTCCAGAAGTCTGTTGTATTAAGGTGACTTGCCTTTCTTACACCTGCAAGATATAAGAGACCTAAAAGGGCACGAATTTCATCAATGTTTTTTATGTATGTATCTCGATCCGATTGTTGCAGATATCTAAAATATCGATTTTCTGTCTGATACATTGTTTTGAACCCGGAAGCTGCAGAACAGTATTTTCACTTCGAGTTCTGACGTTCTTAGGGGCGATATGCTATGCCCATTTTGTTTTATTATTTTTGCCCAAAAAATATGGACCAATGGCAAAATCTGTCTCATCATCCAATTCCTCATTTTCCTATTCCGTATCGCTTCCTTCCAAGTTTTCTTCTACATGATCTTCTTCTCCCGATTCGTTTTCATCATCATACTCATCACCGGTCAAAACTTCTTCAAAAAGTGCTAAGAATCTTTTTTGCTCTTTTTCATAATCCATAATCTCTGAAAAATAAGGTTTAATTATAAAACAATTACTTACAAGTCACAAAATTCTATGACTTCTCTAGACGCACACGATCCACTGCACCGGTTTTACTAATTACAAACTTACAGTTCGAGCATCAACACTGCAATGATACTACACAGTCGATAAATTTACCTATCAAAAGAATTTACAGAGCTGAAAAAACTCGAAAGTTTCTGATTGGCTTTAGAATTGACCGTCATTGACTTCCACCAGTCTCCTAGACAAGCTGCGAGGCTGCGTTTACTAAAAGGTTAAATAAAAAATCATGATTGGAATAAAAGTCAACGTAGACCTACCAATAAAATAAGAAATACTGATAAAAATGTACTAATTGCAAATACTATACAAGACGTGCAGGTGCTCCTGGATCATGAAATCGTTCGATTCTTTTAGCCAGAAAAGGGGACTAACACTTTAACAAGACAAATTTATGACATTTACAAAAAAGACAACAAGAAAATATAAAATCTAAATATAAGAGAGATGCCAGTAGAGAAAGTTTAAAACTACGAATACCTTAGTAAAATTATTAATGACAGTAACGAATATATAGAAAGAATAAGAATGATAAATTGGACAAGGTAGAGCTATACTCATATTGCAGTCTAAAAAATAAAAATGCAGTGATGATTACTTACGTCCTTAAAGGGTATAAATAATGTTACGTTAAGAGGAAGAATAAGAAGAAGTGTTCTATGGCAGATTAATACCTCTGTGGACAGTTGTCACTCCATTTTTTGCTCGGTCGTCTTTGAGTCTCTGTCTCTTTGAGGCTCTGTCAAATACTTTCTTATTATCTTATAAGTCAATGGTACACAGAAATGCAGGTCTATTATACTCTAGTGATTTCTCAGTAATTTGCTTTATATCGAATATTGCATCTGTACACGATCTTCCACTACGAAAACCCTGTTGTTCATCTGTTAAACTTATCCTCTCATTAATTCATTAATTAGCCTATATTTGTCCACTGCTGAACGTAGGCTCCCGTAAAATTTTCCACCTATTTCTATCTTGTGCTTCTTGCATCCAGTTTGTGGTGATGCGATTGATATCCGTCCATCTAGTCGGTGGTCGTCCTCTGCTTCGATATGCCTCTTGCCTTGGTCACCATTCCAGAATCTTTCTGGTCCATCTATCATCCGTTAATCTAGCAACATGTCCGGCCCAAGCCCATTTAGCCATGGCTATTTTTTCAACTACATCTGTGACTCCTGTTCTTCTTCTTATTTTTAGGTTTGGTACTTTATCTCTGATGGTAATACGTAATATTGATCTTTCCATAGCGCGTTGTGTAACTCTTATTTTATCTATTGTTCTTTTTGTCAGAGTCAGTGTTTCTGCACCATATGTAAGAACCGGTAAAACGCACTGGTTAAAAACCTTTCTTTTTAAACAAACTGGGATAACAGACTTGAAAATGTTATTCAATCTACCAAAGGCAGCCCATGTGAGACCTATCCTTCTTTGTATTTCAGTTGAAGCGAATCGAAATCTCATTAATTCTTGTATAGTAGAATTAGTTCGCTCGTTCTCCAATCTTCCGGTATTTTATTGTGTTCTATAATTTTATTGATTAATGTTGTTAATTGTTCTCTCATTACTGCTCCACAATATTGCAGCAATTCGTTTGGTATTCCGTCTTCACCTGTTGCTTTTCTGTTCTTTAGGTTTTCAAATATTTTACGAACTTCCTGTACATTTATATTAAATTCTTCATTTGTGGTAACTTCAGGTGTTTCGGTTTCTAGCGTTGTTTGTTATTCCTCTGCGTCGTTTATAGTATCACATGCTAAAAATCTCAAAAAGATTCAGAACTTCCCCTGTACACAATTTGACTAGTCCACTGTGTCCAAAGTAATCTTCCATTAAATACTGTTATTTTTTATACTGTTATTACTATATATATATACTGTTATTACTAGTTTATTTCTATTCTAATTTGTATAATTCCATCTAAAAAACTATATACTGACGCAGATTTGGTGGCTGCATTTTTAATAGGTAGATACTCATTACTTCGAGATACGTTCAACTCAATTAATTATAAAGTAAAAAAAACATCAAAATTCGTGTTCAGTAGTGCGTCCTTGTCTATAGTCTATATAGCTTGTTGAACAAATAAATTTAGTATAAAAAGGAAGCAACATTTAATATTGTTTTGTAAAAGCTACATTTGCATAAAAAACAAATTAAATTGTACCAAAAAGTAAGATTGGTTGCATAAGAATAAAAAAAATAACGTTAGTTGGGAAAGGGGGGGGGGGTAAAATGAGGGGGTCATCATCATCTTGGTGCTACAGCCCTTAGAGGGCCTCGACCTTCTCAAGCTTTCTACGCCATTCTATTCTGTCCCTCGATTGCATTTTCCAGTTGCCGACTCCGATCTTCTCGGCATCTTGTGTTACCCCGTCCATCCACCTCAGCTTTGGTCTACCCCGTCTTCTCATTCCCACGGGTTGCGTTGTTAGAATCTTTTTTATCATGTTTGACTCAGGGGCCCGGGCTACATGTCCTGCCCACTGCAGGCGGTTTCGCTTAATTATAGTGGTAATATCTTTACCACCAAACGTATGCTTGTAGATATTCTGCAGTTCAAAGTTATATCTACGCCTCCATATTCCGTTCTCACAGACCGCTCCGAATATCTTGCGTAGCACCTTTCTTTCAAAAATGGATAGAGCGGATTCATCTGTTTTCGTTAGCGTCCATGCCTCTGATCCATATGTGAGAACGGGGACTATCAGTGTTCTATACAGCATTATACGAGTTTTTTGTTACAGACGTTTGTTAGCTAAGTACTTTGATAGACCATGATAACACCTGTTTGCAATTATTATTCGCCTTTTTATTTCCTCAGATGTGTTATTATTGGGGTTAACCGATGTCCCTAGATATATGAACTCTTTGACTGCTTCGAAGTTTTGGTCATTGATGTTTAAATTTGTGTCAACATTTCCAGCTCTTGTGTTTGTGTTAGTCGCCATGAATTTGGTTTTATTTTGATTTATCTGTAACCCCATTCGTTCTGCTGCTGCTACTAGCTCGGTTAGGATTTCCGCAGTTCTCGCCCTAGTTCTTGTTATAATGTCCACGTCGTCTGCATATGCTAGAATTTGGACTGATCTATTAAATATTGTTCCCCTGCTATCTAAATTAGCGTCTCGTACAACTTTTTCTTAGGCGACATTAAAAAGCTGACACGCCAGCGCATCTCCCTGTCTTAACCCCCTATGTATTTGAAATGGGGTTGACGAGTCGTTTTGAATTTTTACTGCTGATAGCATCTTCGCCATTGTCACTTTTATCAAACATTTTTTTTGGAATTCCTAACTCATTCATAGCGTTGTAAAGACTTGGTCTTAAGACACTGTCATATGCCGCTATAAAATCGACAAAAATATGATACATATCTATGTTAAACTCTTGCGCTTTTTCGAGGATCTGTCGTAGTGTAAAGATCTGGTTAATGGTTGAACGTCCACGCCTGAATCCCGCCTGATATTCTCCTAGAAACATTTCAGTATAAGGCTTTAATCTCTCGTGCAAAATATTTGACAATATCTTGTATGCTGTATTTAGGAGAGTTATTCCGCGGTAATTATTGCATTCCAGTTGGTTTCCCTTTTTGTGTAACGGGCAAATTAAGCGGGCAAATGAGGGGGTCACCCTAATAAAAAATGGCAAAATATTTTTAAAATTTCTTTTTAATAGGGTAAATCCCTAAAAGAGTAATTTACCTTAACAGAACACGAATTTTTTGGAAAACAATTTGTAATCACTTTTTAAAAATTTACAAAATAGAAAACATAGCAACGGGATCATTTTCCGGCATATTGGGGGTAAAATGATCCCTTCTACAAACATTAGATATAATATCAAGAAAAAAATGTCTTTAAAACCCAATCTTTCTCTGAACTCTGGCTAAAGCAAAGGGGACATCGCAACAATGTTCACAAAGGCATTCATCTTCGTCTTCTTTCTGCCGTACACAATTCGTGAGCCCATTCCAAACACTTTTAACGTTGACTCCATCCGTGAATTAAAGTAAAATATTCCTCGGAGCAGTAAGGACAAGTGGCAAGTCTCTCGTGGTCTTCTGAATCCGAAGAGTCAGATAGACTTTCCTTTGTATTCTTTTGTTGTTTTGGTTTCTTTTGTTTGAGTATCTTCTTATTATTTCTATTTCTTCTTTTAATTGCCTTTCCTTTTGCTTCTTTCTTGTCGATGTCCTCTTCAAGAACAGTTTTGTATGGCGTGCTAGTTAAGACTGTACTTCCATAAGATTTTCTTTTTGTTGTGTTGGTAAAAATAGACGAATATGGACGAAAAAACTACAACTAGGAATTTTATACAGAAAACTTTATTGAATGCTGGGAAAAAACTCACACCTATCGATCGACAACAAGCTGCTGATATATAAAGTTATATTAAAACACGTTTGGTCATATGGTTCGCAGCTCTGGGGATTAGCTAGCAAATCTAATGTTATGAAAATACAAAGATTTCAATCTAAAACTCTAAGAACAATCGCTAATGCCCCTTGGTATATCCAGAATGATGCCTTACATGAGAGATCTCCAGGTACTAATAGTCTCTGAAGAGTGCAAAAGAATTTCTGAACAATATCAAAACAGATTGCGCGTGCATCCTAACACTCTGGCATACAATCTTCTCTACAACCAACAAGCGAAGAGATTAAAGCGGTATGGTCCCTTAGACCTACCAAACCGTTCCTGACAATGCCTACAATAGTGGAAGCTACACCTTCAACAGCGCCCAGCCATTGTGATTTGTGCCGTTTTTAGTATTCGTGTTCGCAGGGCCACCGCTAAGGTATTGGCCGCCCGTGTGCAACTTAATATTTGTCGCCCCCCTTCCAACACTTTAGACATACATACTATTACTTAAAAAAATGTGCAGAAGATGCATAATATAACAATAATAATTTGTAAATAGATAAATACTTACTTGAACATTTAGACAAATCTCCATGATCCAACGTCCATATATTATCCTAATGTATATCCTAATGTATATCCTAATATCCTAATATCCCATCCTAATATCCTAATTTAAACGTCCTTTATCCTAATTTAATAACCATGATCCAACGTCCAGAATATGTATATCCTAATATCCTAATTTAAACGTCCTTTTAATTAAAATAAACCGTGAATAGAAACATAAACACATAAAAAAACTAAAAACGCACTTTTCGAGCTTTCGTCTGGGAAAACTTTTTGACAATAGCTTTAATGTCCAATGTCGCAAACACTTCATGTTCTATAGATAACATTGCTAAAGCAGAAAGTCTATTTTGCTTCAGTGAGGATCGCAAATAGTTTTTAATAATCTTAAGTTTTGAAAACGACCGCTCACCCGTAGCTAAAGTAACAGGTTGAGTTAGGAATATACCTACTATTATCCAGATTTAGCCATACGGCTCACACTCCCTCTAACGGGAAAATTCACTCATCCCAGATACCTACGGTAACAAAAGGATTGGGCTCTGGTGGGACTCTTTCCATGTTATCGAGTCCTAGGTGACTTGGTACGTCGGTGTATCTCCCAAAAATTTTCGCACGCATCTGGTCGTCGAAAGTAGCACAGCTTTCTGCATAATCTTATATAGATGTTCATTTAGACCCAGCTTTTTTATGTTTTCTAGGAGGTTCTTCGGAATGACTCCAGTGGTAGAAAGAATAATAGGTATCGTCTGGGTACTTTCCATTCTCTATTGTCTCCTTATTTGTATTTCCAGATCTCTGTACTTGGCGATCTTTTCGTTGTACTTAACACGTAGGTTATTGTTGTTAGGTATTGCCACATCGATTAGCATTGTTTGTCTTGTTAGTTTATTAACTAGCACGAGATCTGGTCTATTATGTGCTACAGTTTGGTCTGTGAGCACAGTGCGATCCCAGTATAGCTTGTAGTTGTCATTCTCAAGCATACTCTCAGGAACGTATTGATAATATGGGAGATGGTTTGTTTGTAACAGTCCCAGTTTAAAAGCTATCTCTTGATGGAGAATCTTCCCTACTGAGTCATGCCGTTCCTTATATTCAGTTGCAACAAATGCCTGCTATTATAGTTAAGCTGGGAAATGTTGATACAAGATTATTTTCGTAAATATATTCAAGAATATCACTAGGACTTTTTTCTGCGGAAAAAAGTGGTTGAATAGCTTTAATTTCTTCATATAAATCTGTCAGTCTCTGAGCTGTTTATGTCTGTAAGAGCTTGATTCACTTTCTCACAATTGGTTTTAAGTTCATCATCGTTTTTAACTTTGGTTATGCCATATATTACACTAAAAATGTCTGTGTGCTGTTGAAGTAATTGGAACCGTTCTTCAATTGCTGTTATGGCAGCATCCAAAATCTTAAAATAAAAATTTATTTTAAATGACAATTCCGGAGATAATATAGGTTCATCAGCTTCTTCATACTCAAAATGCACTTTTCTTCTTCTAATTCGTTCGGTAGAGGAGCTAGGGAAATCTTCTTCTATGTTAGCTTTTGTAGATATCTCTCTGGATTCGGTTACAAAATTTTGAAAATGTTCATCAGAACGTTTGGTTATGAAATATTTTTTTAAATTATCAAGTGCATCAAGTGAAGATTTTATGTCAAATTTTGGAATTTGAAGGATTTTGCTAACCACGTTTATTTTACTTAAAATATCTTGCCACACTACAAGAGAACACATGAATTTGAATTTCCAAATTTTATTTTTAAGGGATTTACTTATATTATATACCTATACTAAGGGATTACCTATATTAGGGGACGTTACTTCGAAATACAGTACCTACTGTGCCAAAGAAATGGGTCCACTACTTTATTTTACAAACAAAATCGTTTATCAAAAACGTGTCTAAATTTATCGAATTCTCAACTAAGACTGAACATAAGACATAATAACCCGTCTATAAACATAACCATAGGAACAATATTAAAACAGAAACTTTACAACCACTTGCCTAAATTCTTGTAAAGTATCTACGTGTGAAATCTCAAATAACTGAAGTCCGAAAGCCGCCAGCCGCTTTGAATTAAAAAATATTCCCGAAACTGCTTTATAACTGTACCTGCAAAAGGGCGACAGTTCATACAATACATAATATTTTCTGACATTTTTTTTAGATTAGGATGACAAAAAGAAGAATACATGATAAATGAAATGCATTTGAGTATTATCACGTACTGAATAATTATTATTGTTTGGAATATTAGAGTTCACAAAATTATCTTAATCATCACTATTTAATTATTTGAATTTATTTTTGTTTTAAAAAAGTATTATCATCAGTGGACTTCTTTTGGCCGCCCCTATTGTTGGCCGCCCGTGTGCGATGCACACTTGGCACACATGGTAGCGGCGGCCCTGCGTGTTCGCGTATCTGTGTATGTACGCATTCCACCAGTAAACAAGCTAATATTTGTGTTATGATGCTTTGGTAACTGGACCTTACATCTCTCTGATATTGTAAAGACAAACAATTTTACTTTGTTTTTATTGTGAAACAGATTGTTAAAAATTTTGGACGTTAATAAAAAAAATTCTTCTCCATTGCTTTATATTTTGTTTTGTTTGACTCACAACTTCGCTGTCTTACATTTTATTTCTAGGGAATGGTCCCAATTTTCATTGAGGTTCGTACCAAGGTAGGTACCAATCTATTGGTTGACCATTCACACTGATTCTTTTAATTTGCTGTTCCTTCTTAGAGATCATCATACATTTTGTTTTGTTAATGTTCAGTGAGAGTCCACTTCTGTGATTTTATTCATTAACTCCTGGAGGATTTCACAGCTGTCAGCGAATACCACCGTGTCATCCGCGTATGTGATGTTATTGATACATTTTCCGGTAATTCGAATTCCGACTTCAACATCCTCTACTGCTTCTTGAAAGATTTCCTCAGAGTATATGTTAAACAGCAATGGTGATAGTATACATCCCTGTCGGACCCCACATTTGATTTTGATATCATCGGATTCTCCTGCCTCTGTACGGATAGACGATATTTGATTCCAGCAAAGATTGCTAACAATTCTTCTTCTTCTCATGGCGCCGACTCCATTCGAAGGTTGGTGATCCAAATGGCAATTGTAGTTTTGGAAACTGCTGCGCGAAAGATTTCTGCGGATGAGCGGTCGAACCATCTCCTCATGTCTTTCAGCCACGAGTTCTGGCGTCTTCCTACTGATCTTTTGACCTGTACTTTTCCTTCCAGTATAACTTGAAATAATTCTTAGATCAAAGGTATTTATTCCATTATTTGTTAATATCTCATTATCAGCTAGTCGTGTTTTACTGTACCTATCGAACGCTTTATGGTAATCAATGAAGCATGCATTAATATCGCAATTCACATCTCTACATCGTTGAAATAGCACTTGTATGCTAAAGAGAGCCTCTCTCGTACCCACTGCGTTCCGAAAACCAAACTGTGTACGTCTGATTTTTTTTCGCATAGTCTATATATCCTTTGATGTATGATTTTTAGAAATAACTTTAAAATGTGGCTCATTAAGCTAATGGTCCAGAAATCATTGCAGGATACGGATTTTGTTTTCTTTGGTAGAGCAATAAACTTCATCCATGATCTTGGTATTACTCCGTTTATAATATAATCGCCAAAATCAAGAATCGATAGATTCATATCATAAACAAGAAGTTATTATTTTAATAAATCAATTCTGAGATAATAACATACTATCAATAAATTTTTTACGATCAATAAATTTTCTTTATTATTTCTTAGATACCTACGTATATTTTCTAAGATACAGAAAAAGGTTTTTTTTGTTAAATTATCGTCTAGCCGCAATGAATCACACCATTGTATGGAACGACCATAATATAATTATAGAAATACCTAGAGGGTTATTAACAGCTGTTTTCAGATAATCTTCAAATTGATTACTACTAAACAGTGTTATTTCTAATGAAAATACGCTAAATATAATAATTTATACTAAAAAATAATCACCTTGACGGTTTATGTGAGCGATAGACATCAACAAACTCGTTTTATTCTTGCCAGTTGAGATTTAAAAGGGGATACACAAAAAAATGTTAATAAAAATGGTTTTTAGGAATATTTCGGTAAAAATCTTGTATTTAAATATTTTTAAACAACAATCATGAAGATTTTGAGCATATATTTTGATATATATATATATATATATATATATATATATATATATATATATATATACATATACATATATATTATATATATATATACACAGAGTGTCCACAAACTCTCCTGACAAACAAAACCGGAGATTCCTCAGATAATTTTAAGACGATTTAATCCAATTCACCTAGTCAGCTAGAGCTCTTTGAAGATGGTGCCTCGTCAGTAGTTTTTTTCGAATACCTCCAGAACCCTTCTATTTAGAAAAACGAAAACTGGTAGGATTATTTATTCTTCAGAGTTGAATCGATTTCATTAATTGTGAATTTTTAGTACCGTTCATATACGTCCTTTTTGGGTTGGTCAACGGTTATTTTAACGCATAACTTTTTTGTCTGTAACTTTTTAGCATTTGTGATACTAGATTATTAAATTTTTTAGAGATTCTAATACTAAAATATACTCTTACTTTAAGTCTAATGGATACACCGTTTTCTAGAAAAATTGTTTTTAAAATATTTCGTTTTTTCATCATAAAAGTTAAATTAATAGGCACCTTCATTAAATTTATCAATTATCTTTTGTTTCAATAAATACTGCACACAATTCGTAAAAAAAGTTTGGGAAAAGAAGAAAAAAATCAATTTAAAACAAAATTTTATTTAAAGGTTTTTAAAAACTAAGTATTTATTACGATGGAACGAAACTACGAGTAACACAAAAGAACAAGTATCAAAGGTAGATAGTAACAATAGATGTTCAATGTGATGGCCGTTAGTCTCTTTTATATATTCTCAAATATAATAATCGCAAGGATTCAAATCCGGCGACCTTGCTGGCCAAGCAACTGGACCGCCCCTTCCAATCCAGTGGCTTTCGCAGCTATTATCAAGAAATTCTCCTACATTCATGCTAAAGTTGGCCGGACAGCCGTTATGTAGAAACATAAGTTTTACCGAATTGAAGGCACATCATTTAACAGATCAGGTAAAATATTTTGTGGGTAATGTAAATAATCAGCTTCATTTAAACGAGCGGGCAAATTGTGAGATACATGGCAGATAGTCTTCGAACGCTAATTTCTAAATTTTCCTCAATTTTCATTAAAGTAACATTTTCATGTGCTGCTGTTACATCATTATGTCGCCCTGTTTCATAATTTTTTGGGAACACTGAACTTGTTTCTCTTAATCGGGAACTTTTCAGCGTATCTATACGTTACTGCTCGAGCGTTACACCTCATTTTGCAATAAACTAAATGCACATCAGCGTATTCCTCATTAGTAAAAACCATTTTTGTTGAATTGAAATTAAATTGTTGTGTTTGAATGCCACAAAGTAAAAAAACTAAAAGAGAAACTTCACGAACTGACAACAATTTCACAATAAAAAACGTTGGCTATACTTCTGTTGACATTTCAAAGCCAACTAATGCAAAAAATATTAATTTAACTTTCATGATAAAAAACGAAAAATTTTCAAATCGATTTTTCTTGAAAACGGTGTATTCTACCTTTTACCGACTTAAAATAGGAGTAACTTTTAGTACTAGAATACCTGCAAATCTAATAATATAGTATGACAAATGCTTAAAAGTTAAAAACAAAAAAGTTGTGCATTAAAATAACCATTGACCTACCCAAAACGGACGCCTATGACCAGTACTAGAAATTAACAACTAACGGAATCGATTCAACTCTGGTGGATAAATAATCGTACCAGTTTTCGTTTTTCTAAATACAAGCGTTCTAGAGGTATTTAAAAAAAAACTAATTGCAAACAGCCATCTTCAAAGAGCTCTAGCAAGCATTTTCAGACTAGGTGAATTGGAATAAATTGTCTTAAAATTATTTGAGGAATCTCCAGTCTTCGTTTGTCGGGTGAGTTTCTGGACACCCTGTTCGCAGGGACAACAGGTTCGCTTGATAATTGTAGAAAATGTTTATTACATAATTTGCTATTGTATAAATTTAAAAGGAAACAAATAATAAATATTCTACGGTTAAAATTATACATATATACATAATATGCTATTTATCAAAATGTATTAAAATATCGTATTAAAATATTTTAGGCATCTTTTGATAATAATTTCTATAGTTCGATCCAAAATCTCCATTTGAAAAAGCACCATAACGTCTTTTGCACTTAGGATAACAAGATTTTCTTCCGGCCAAGTTTGGAGAAGATTTTAAGATGTCGTTAAAGGGTATACAGCTTGCAATATATACGATCCCGAAGAAGATCAAAACCTGGAAAATAAAATTTATTATTGTGCATTTAATAAAAAATAATACTACAAAGAAATATAAGAATTAAAAAAAAAGAAAAACACAAAAATTTATTGAAAAATGTACCAAACTAGCAATATAATTTGAAAATCAGACATCCCTAGTTATATTTTGATATTCATAAATGTTTGATTTAAATAAAAAATTATATAAAAGCTTATGTTTCAAAATTAGTTGTACTTAAAACTAAATGATCAAAAATTTACACGATATACAAGAAATTAAAGAAGGCCTGTTAGGATAGGTGTGCGGGTGACAAATTTTCGTATAAAAGTACGGTTGCAGCAGGGCTCGGTTCTTAGTCCTTATTTATTTTCAAAGTATGTTGGAACAGATGGTAGGGAAACTATAGGACACTATACTAAATAAAAGATAACTCAATCAAGTCATAGTTACCGAAAGAAATATCCTGAGGAGAATCATGGGTAAAATCCATGACTATATGTCAGCAATCCATCAAATAGCAAACGTAGACTTAATCCATAATAGGAAACTTAACCTTATTAAGAGATAATTTATACAAATATCACCTCGCCTCATTGATATATCGAATTATTTCGTCGTCAAATCCTATTTATTTAAGGAACAAATTAGTATTTCGTGGAGACGCTCATAATCTGGATCTGAGATATCCTCATAGTCTTATGCTGCCAAGATATAGACTAGCTATTTTCCAGCGATCGTTTACTTACAATGCTGTTTTAGTGTTTAATAGTTTAACAATAAATTTAAGAGGTAAATCTCTTGATTTCATGAAGCGGCATTATAAGAAATTTTTACTACAATCGCAGTAACGTTATTATTATTATATAGTATATTGTTGTCGTTATTGTTACCATTAGATATTTTTGTTTTTATTTATCATTCATATTATTTATCACATAACATCACAAATTATTTTCTTTATATTATTTTTCTGGTAGCCACATGACTATTTCTATCATTTCAATATTATATTATTATTTATGTCAATTTATAAACATTTCTTTCAGTTGCTATCATCAAGTCCTCGTAGACACTTCGTCTCAGGACCAACAACTTCATGTAACATATAACTTTTAACGGGTTTTTACCCAGATATTTAGTGGCTCAAAACATGTACACCTAGACACTGATGATGGATTTTAACAAAAATTTTTTCTCATGTTTAAGTTTATTTTGCTAACAGATATACCCACTCTCATAGATATATGATAGTGGGTCTATTGAGAAAAGCCAGATTTTCCATTGGATATTTGTCATTTTTTGCTCAGTAGTAGCAATCAAATAAAAGGGTAAAAACCCAAAATAGTTTAAAAATGTTTAAAAAAATACTCTGGGTCTCAGGAGGTTAAGATGCTACAAGAAAATATCATCGAATATTTGATACATTTTTTTAAACTTACCAGGTATAGACATCTCATTTTGTGGAAGAGACAAATTATTACAATTTTTCACTATAAAACTAAAACAAAAATAACAAAACGATAACGACAAAGCTAACGTTATTTTTATTAGATCCGGAAAGATACTAATAGGAATTTATTTATACGAAGCAAATAAGTAAAGTTTGTTTTATTATTTAACGATTCCGTCCAAATAAAATTTTATTTCTATAAACAAAATTGTATCCATTTAGAATTAATAATGTAAGGTATTGTTAAATAAATCGGCACTGACGATACTAAGGCTTGTTTAATTAAGATAAAGGACTTTTCAGCTTCAGGATTCCATGTAATGGCTTGTTTCTTTGCTTTTCCTTTGCCCCTTAAGAGATCGTTTATGGGAGAGAAAAGGGCAGAGAAAAATTTTGCACCTCGTAAAAGGGAAAGTGTTTTATCGATATTTGGAAGTGGATAGGTATCGTGTATAGTGAACACCAAGAACTAAAACTCGGTTCTATTACATCTAACTGGAGCATTGAATCTAGTTCTTTATTTAAAATATCGGACATATAGAGAGACATGGGAAAAGGACGTCGCTTGAATGCTTTTGAGACACCAGTATATATCGCCATTTGTATTTTGTTTGTACGGCCTATACCGTCACCTCAACTAACTTTGTTAAAATTAACGATAATTTTGCCCGCTAAGGTACGTTAAGTCGAACTAAGGGTCTCTAATAAACAAACAAAGGTTCTGGATTGGTCATAGAAAAACTATGGGTTGGTTCGTGAGATTTAGTATTCCATTTGATGGTATCGAAATCAATAGAGAGTGACAAAATTGTTCAGCGAAGTTACTTCATAGAATAATTTATTTATTTTGACGATACGATACTTGAAAATACGATATTTAAGATCCATGATCTGAATAAACGGCTTACCACCAAGTTGACCTGCTTAACTCGAAGGCTGATTCACAACTAAAATAATACTTTGGGATATTCGTATGAGAGTTTTTCTCTAAAGGGGGGATTTTTTTGGCACATGCGAGATTAGCCCTAATTATACTTTAGGAGTGAGGACTGATTAGTGTAATAAAGGAGGATGAGCTAAGGGGTGCTTAGCACTGTCACCACTGTAATATCCCCTGTGTTTAAAGGACTGAACTATGGCCTGGAAGACCCCTGTAATATCCTAGTCCTATTCTGCGAGTGGATTTGAGGCGTACTGGTCCACTAGTTCGAATTGGTCGTGATTTCGCCCTCGCGGATTTACAAGAGGGTAGGAAAAATAGGATAGGGGCTGAAGAACACTAAAATGTAGGCCCTGTAAAAGGTTAGAGGTTATTTGGCTTGCGTTAGAAGCCGGGAAGATGTACAAAGCAAAAATGTGTTCTCTTTTAGTCTCTACCCAACGGTCAAAAAAACAAGCTACTTTCAACTGGAACTCAGGAACAGTCTGGAAGCACTGTACGTTACGGCGGTACTAAGAGAGACGAAAATTCGCTGCTGTCTTTCTACCTTCCGTCGGACACGATATCGCGCTAATTGAGCTGAACACACCGGGACGGCTGACTGATTAACACACCGTAGGTCGCCCCCGCGCTGACTGACTGCCAGGCGCCGGTCGCCCGAACAGTACTCTCTGGCTCGGTTGCCAGAACTCCACTGCCTGGCTCGGTCGCCAGAGCTCTACTACCTGGCCCGGTCGCCAGCGCTCTACTGCCTCGTTGACCAACTTCTTCTATTTTTATGTACTGCCAACGCGTACCCTAAATTACTTCGTCACAGTCCGAAGTGGAGCTTTGCTTCTTACCGTTTTCCCCTAGAATTTCTGCTGATTGCGCCGTCTGCTCTATGTGTTAAAATGGATCATGCCATGTGAAACTTCCTAACTCAGCTCAATTCTTATCGCTGTTTAACAAATCGTATTTTGTATTATTTTCCAACGAAGGTCTAAAGTGTCGTAATTTTTAAACATTCGGAGCTTGTGTCAAAACCAGGTCAAATTGTTATTCTTTGTTTAATTTGAAATGTATACGTTAAACTGTGTCGAATTTATTCTTTATTTAATTTGGAGCATATCATGATTTTTTTTAAACTAATTCTAATTATTCTTTTCTAGGCTAACTACCCCTTATTTTGTTTCTTTTATTTTCTTGCTATGTTGACTTGTTACATACCGGGCTAACTGATTAATGATTGCATTTGGGGGTGGGGTTCTTTCCCTTGGATATGTGGCTGATACATTACATTAGGTTGAAAGAGACTTCCTCTTTGTTTTTTGTTTAACTTGATTTTCGGAGAAGGTCTGTTTTAAAAGTGAAAGGTTAGTGAATAGACAAAACACACAAGCTATTGACTTGTTTCTGAGAAGGGAAAGGATCGTAGGAGAACCATGACTTGCCCTCGATATGCCAATTAAAAAGCATAGTATAACTCTTCTAAGGATTTGTTAGCCATGGGCATAGCTAATAGAAATTTCTGAAGGCAAAAATATAGAAGAATTTGCGGGATGATTGAACATGCTTCACACTTTTGTAGATTACCTGTGAGTTCTGATTACCTGATGCTTGAAAGATAATCAGACATGTTCTTCACTTTTAAAGAGTATCATAAGTGATAGAAAACCTCGACGCTTACTTCAATATGTGTCCACAGATGTGTGTGGGAAAATTAGCCCTACTACTCATGATGGTAAAAATTATTATGTTTCATTCATTGATCATTACAGTCATTTTTGAGTGTTATATAGCTTATTAAAGAAAATAATGTAGTGGAAACATGCTTTAGGAATTTTGTAGCCTTAACTAAAGCAAAATTCAATAAGAAAATGTAGTATTTGAGATATGATAATGCTGGGGAGAATAGTTCTAAAAGCTTTAAAGATTTTATTACTAGTAAAGGAATAACTATACAATATTCTGTACCCAGTAATTCAGAGCAGAACGATTTTAGAGCACTATTTTAGATAAATCTAGATGTTTAGTTTTGAACAGCAGTCTTTTTGGGGAGGAGCTGTATTGGCTGCTGTGTACTAAATATACTGAACTCCTACAAGTACATTGCCTAATGACTGTACACCAGCTGACGTTTGGTATGGTTACAAATAGGATATAATCAAAATTAAATTATTAGGATGTTATGCTTATGCATATATTTCTGAAGAAAACCGAAAACTGGAAAACTTGCTAAGAGATCAAGAAAATCTATTTTTATTTTCTATTGTGACATTGGATACCGCCTCTCGGACTTTCTAAAACTAACAGTATTTACGTCTCGTTCACTTAGATTTGATGAAACTTGTAAAAGTAAAATCCACTAGGAAAATAAGTTCCTGTAGCTGGCTGTATACCATGTATCACAAAAAAATTTTATTTCAAATTTTTAGTAAATAGGTGCCCGTTTGGGTATTTTATTTATACCTTTTACTAAAAATTTGAAATTTTTTTGTAAAAGTAAATCTCCAGTTCATGTGATGAGACATATGTAGATGTGTGAATGAGCAAACAGTTACTGAACCTGTTAAAATTGAACCTGAAGTAATACAATCTGATAATAATAAAGAAAATGAAATATCTAGAAGTTCAAGAGATAGACCTATATCTTCTTATCTGAATGACTATGAAGTGGGTATGATGATGGCTTTATCTGCTAGCTGTCTACCTTCTGAATTATCTAAAAACTACACTGAAGCTGTTTCTATGAGGAATGGATGGAAAAAGTCCAAGATAAGGAACTTGTGGCGTTAGAACACAACGGTACCAAGACTTTGGTAGAATCTAAGGCTGATGACGTAATCATTGATTTACGATGTTTTTTGTTGAGAAAAATGTTGATAGTCAGGTACTGAAAAGAGCTCGATTAATGGGCAGAGTATCAGCAGCCAGCATTAGACAACGAAGACGTACAACTGAAGGTACTGTTAGACATTGCCATAGATCATGATATGGATATTCATCAACTTGATGTGAAAAGTGCTCTTTTAAAAAGTCCAGTATCTAGTAACGTGTTTTTAAAGCCATCGGATGGCATAAATATTAAACCTGGTTTAGTATGTAAGTTGGTGAAAGCTTTATACGGTTTACGACAAATCCCTTAATGTTGGAATACAACTATTAATAAGCATTTATGTAATTTAGTATTTAAAAGATTCAATGTTGGTTACTGCTTGTATTTCAATAGAAAAACCTATGTTTTAATATTTTTATTATTCCAATTTCTGAAGATGATATCAAATTTTTAAAATCAAATTTAAAGAAAATTTTAGAATTAAGTGATTTATCAAATGAAACAAAAATGGTTTTTTTAGAATTAGAAATTGAGCCAGAACAATTTAGTTAGCCACAAAAATTGTCAATCGTTCTAACATGGTACATTGCAAGATTAGTAAAATTCCAACGGAACCTAAATTGAATTTAGAAAAAAGAAGCTCAAACTGATTTTAACGTCCCTTATAAGGAGGTACTTGGTAGCTTGATATATCTGATGCTTGGCAGCAGGCCAGATTTGTGTTTTACAGCGTTATTTTTTGAAAAATTTCAATATAATTTTAATAGTAAGTAATCATTGGAAGCATCTTAAAAATGTAATTCGTTATTTGAGCTTTACTAACGAGTTGGCTTAATTATAATATATTTTTAAAAATGATCAAGTTTCTGTTCATGCATATGCTGACTCAGATTTTGCGAGCGATACTAATGATAGAAAGAGTGTTTCTGGATAAGTTATTCTTTTTAATAATAAAGTTGTAAATTGGTGTTCTAAAAAGCAATCGGTAGTTGCTCTTAGTAGCAGTGAAGCCGAATATTTAGCTCCGTGTGTGTGTATGATTGAGTGTTTGTTTTTAGGTGAACTTTTAAAAGAAATTTTTGTGGATAGTCAAAGTTGTATAAAAATGGCTCAAACTTATGAGACCAAACGCTCAAAACAAATTGATGTAAAACATAAGTCTATAAAAGATACGTAAATTGCACTAAATTGAAGTTAAGAACTGTTTAATTGTAATGTTTAATTTTACAGTTTATTAGTTTATTGTAATGTCGTTTACAATTTATACTTAATTAATTTCTACTTTTGTAGAATTGAGAGGGGTTGTTGTTGTACAATTTATTAGGTACTATAAATATTTTGTGTACGTTGGCAATACGTTTTTTTTTTAGTTGATGTCTCACTTGTCACTTGTCACCGGTCTCTGCTCACCTGTTAAATAATAAAACTTATTTCTTTTCTAATTAAGTATAATAATTATATTACAAATGTGTTAAGTATAATTTGTGTAGAAAAGCAGCAAAATGACCCGTAGTAATCTTTGAATGTGAAACCTGGGTAATGTCAAAAGAAGATGAACAGCAAGTCTAGACATTCTAGAAAAAGATAAAGAGTATATTATGGTCCGGTGCAAGAAAAAGACAGCACAAAAAATCAACCTGAAAAATATGAACGTAACACAGTGGAGAAGAAGGGCAAAAGTGAGGTCGGAATTGAACGACATAACCAGATGGGCAGAGAATCATCCAGGGTTATTATTATGCCAACAGAAGAAGGAATAGAAACTCCTAAAAAATGAAGGCTTGCTCTAATTACCACTTTTTATGGCTCTATATAAACAAAACACTGGAAATGTTAGAAGGAGAAAGAGAATGTCTGTAAAAATACGAAAAAAGACAAAGAAATATTTTAAAAATCTCTTTTTTTTATTTTTTTTTTAGTAAAATAACTTAATACTAAGTTCCGAGGCCACAAGAGTTCATAAACCAAATATTCGGATTTAAATATCTGATTTATATTAAATCCAACAATTAAACTAATAAAACAAAACGGTTATATAACATTTATTTTGTATTCTGCACGACCAAAGATATGCAAATTCCATTTTTTATGGTATTGCTATGCTAATAATAATTAATCGAAGATGATTTTAATTTTTAAACCTTGACTTTGGGTCTAAAAGAAATAATTTTGGCAATGAACTTTAATATTTATACAAGACAGATGATATGATTACTATGCGTGCGAGCAAATTTTTTTATGACCGTGATGAAATAATTTTATGCGACCGAAGTATAGAATTGTGCCGGTTTATACAGATGTATAAACTAGTGTTCTGCAAGTACCTGTTATGGATAATATAATTATCATAAATTTTAAAACAAAAAAAAAAACATTTTTGGTTGTCTTTTATTTCAATGTCAAAATATTTTATCATTAATCTTATCAGCGCTTAGACAAAATCTACATTAGTAAATGCTTATATGGAGTTTCCCATAATCTTCAAGGAAAAACTTATACAGGGTGATTCGTAAGGAAAGTAACTACGCTAACTGTAAAAAGGGGACACTAAGACGATCTCAAAAACCCCATACTTAATGGGTCTTACGGTATCAATATCAAAGATACTGGGTGTTTTATCTATTTTGGTAACTTCTTATTTGGTTCATAACTTTTTAACCATACTGTATATTTTCGATATATTTGGCAAGCAAATATTCTTTAAGGTGTCCAATGGAATAATTTATTTTCCTCCTCCTCCTCTATCCTTTATCCTTCGCTAGGATGTGGTGACGTTATGGTATTTGACTAATGGTTGCTATCCATTCTTCTCTCTCCTGGGCGGGGTGTGCTGCCTCAGACAGAGAGTAACCGGTAGCGCACTTTATTTGATCTGACCATCGGAGTGGCGATCTTCCTCGAGTTCTTTTCCCATCTACCTTGCCTTCAACCACCAACCTCAAGCATCCGTACTAGGCGCAGTTTCGTGTTCCTGGTTATGTCCGTATCTTTCCAGATTTTAGTAAGTTTGACCGTTGCTGATCTGGCCATTGTAAGGCGTAGACGCATCTCTTCTTCGCATCCACCGTTGTTTGTGCTAACAGAACCTAAGTAATTGAAACGGCTTACCACTTAAACCCCGCTACGTTTCGTATTTCCGGCTGGTTATTTCTAATTCGATCGATTATCATTACCTTGGTCTTCTGTACATTAATTTTAAGTCCATATTCACGACTAATAGTGTCTACTCTGTTCATGATGTATTCAATGTCATTTGTTGATGGTGCTACTACTAAAGTGTCGTCAGTATAGCGGAGATTGCTGATTTTTCGACCTCCGATTGATATTTCTCCTTGCCATCCGTCGAATACAATGCGCATGATGTGTTCGCTGTATATATTGGATAACATGGGAGAGATAATACATCCTTGACGAACACCAGGTTTTAAGTTAAAATTATCGGAGTACATGTTGTTGACTCTTACGTTTGCTGTGTTGTTGATATACAGTTGTTTCAGTAGGTATATTAGATATTCGGGGGTACCCGTTTCTCTCAGTATTCCCCACATTTTATGCCACTTTACATTATCGAACGCTTTCGAGTAGTCGACGAAGCACAAATATGTTTCTAGATTAAATTCTCTAGATTTTTCTATAATTTGTCTGAGATTGAGAATTTGTTGTCGTGTGCCTCTTCCAGGGACAAATCTACATTATTCTTGTGGGATCTGTGGTAGAAATATTGATTTTAATCTCTCGTTAATTATAGTTAGCAGAACTTTACTTGCGTGGGAGATCAGGGCTATAGTGCGGTAGTTATTATAGTCAGTTGGTGAGCCTTTCTTATAAATGGGTATGAAAGTAAGCTTACACCAATCATCTGGCCATTGTCCTGTGTTCCAGATTTCATTACACAGTTTGAACATTACTTCAATTCCTATATCTTCCATTTCTTTAAGTGCTTCCGCCGTGATTTCGTCTTCTCCTTGAGATTTTCCGCTTTTTAATTTTTTTATTGCGGTTTCTATTTCCGATTTTAAAATATGTGGTTCCTTTTCATCATTTATTTCTTCTGGATTCACGTCTTCATGGTCACTATGAAACAACATTTCACAATATTGTTTCCATGTCGCTGCTATGCCCTCTGGATTGGTGATGATCGTTTTCAAGTTATCTTTAATTATCTGCGTTTGTGGTTTGAACTCTTTAGTTAAGTATTTTACTTTGGCAAACAGTTCTCTAGATTCTTGATGGTCGGCGTGTTCTTGTAGTTGTTTGCATATTTCTTAAATATGATTATTTTTGTTTCTTCTACTTAATGATTTTATGCGTCTATTTACATTTGCTATCTTATTTTCAGTTTCTGTTGAATTTGAAGCATTGTTTCTAATTTTTCTTCGTTCTTCTACTAGGTTCAGTGTCTCATCAGTCATCCAGTGTTTTTCTTTCCTTGGGGTTTCTTTGGGGTTTGTAATATTTATCGCGTCTATAATCCACGTCTTTGTATGTTCCCATGTTTGATTGGGACTGTTCCGCAATCAGCCGTTGGTTTTGTCTTTACGTTAAGTACTGAACTTTTCCATCGTTTGCTGACAAGAATATAATCTATTTGATTTTTATATCTTCTCCCTGGTGAAGTCCAAGTTGATAGTCTTCGCGGATGATGCTTAAACATGGTGTTCATGACTTCATGATACTAAGTTCAGTGTCGATGAAAAATTGTAATAGCCTTTCTCCTCTCTCATTTCGTTGACCTATTCCAAACCCACCAACTGTTCCTTTCAGCAGATCTTCTGTTGTTGGTTTGCCTATTTTTGCGTTACAGTCACCCAATATTATGACTGGTTCTTTTTTGGGTATATTAGTGATGTTACTGTTTAATAATTGGTACATCTCTTCCACTTCTTCATCTTTTCCATCACATGTTGGCATATACACTTGTAGTATATCGATCTTTGTTGGCTGTCCATCGAGAGTAATTTTAATTAGGCGGCCATTTATTGGAAGGTATTCATATACACATCTTGCCAGGTTCTTTAGTACCAGTATTGCTACGCCTTTTTGACCGGTTTTATTGGCTCCCGACATGAATATTTTATAGTAGATGGATTCCCAGTGATCCTGACCTTCCCAATGGGTTTCTGAAACTCCACATATATCTACTTTTTCTCTTATAAGCTCTCGTTTTAAGATATGTAGTTTTCCTGGTTCTAACAAACCTCTAACGTTTTATGTGGCTATACGGTGTTTTGTACGTAGTTTTATTTTTGGGTTTCCAGTCACCAATTTCGCAGATGTAGCCTGGTTGCCCACATCCATCTGCCCGGTCGTCCATTTCACATCCGTTGACCCAGACTCGACGTGGCGCCGGTTGCTTGCCGGATCGCATAGCACTCTGTTACTTTCGTTTGTCATTTTATAACGTGCTTTGGAATATGTAATCAAGTGGTTTTCCGTTTGCCTGCTTGATCCTTATACCGTTGACACATTGTTGGTTCATCCGCTTTCGGAGCCGATTTCTTAACTCTAGGGCAAAAGAGTGCCCTGAACACTTACTAACTCATCCGCCCGAAGCCGTTGGTCAGTAAGTGGGGGACTGCTTATCAGGGTCGGCAATCACTCGGTGAAATTTTCGCCATATCTGGCTAGCGTCACTTAGTTTAGCCTGCAGACCAATGCAGTTGCCCGGGGTGTGGCACGTGGAGCCATAAGTGAGAGTTAGGTGTCTTATGAGGACCAGTTATTAAGAACCATCTCCCGTCTATGACGCTCGATATGGTCGTTCCAATAAAAGGTACTACCTCTATAACACACCCCTACACCATATAATTTATTTATTAATTGATAAAAATTTCATAATCCACAGATATTAAAGCCAGTGGTTTATTATAATCAATACATTTTTCTATAAGATTTTCTATTACCAGTAGGTGATCGTTTGTTACCGACATATTTTGAAAAGATCATGGATAGAAGACATCATGAGAGGTGAAAAATACGAACTACTAAGGAATATAATGCAGGGCAAAATCAAAGGCAGAAGAAGCGTAGGAAGACGTAAAATCTCGTGGCTACACCATCTTCGTGAATGGTTTGGATGCAGTTCAATTGAACTATACAGGCGCGTAACCAACAACATTATAACTGCCAATATCCGATAGGAGCGGAACTCGAAGAAGAACAAAATCTTTTGTTTCGTAGCCTTTTCTAAAACCCGCCAATTCTATGGTGTAATAAATCCAATTTATTTTCTAATCGTTTTATAATTATTTTTGTAAATAATTTATAAATATAGGAAAGTAAATTTATAGGCCTATAGTGTCTGAGGTCGGTAGCATCGCCTGTATTATGAAGTAGGATAATTTCTACGTTATGTAAATAAATAAATAAATAATATATATACAGTTTATTTACGGTTATACCAATTACAATAATTACAATAATTAAATAATTCATATCATATTAACAGTTTTAGAACTCAATAAATATTCTACCCCCAAAAAAGTATAAAGATAAACAACAGATTACCCGATAAAATGACAACTTTCACAGCTGAACTCGTAGCAGTCAAAGAAGCCTACAAAATATGTATGAATCAAAAAGAACTAAACTATGTTATATTTACAGACTGCCAAAGCATTGTACATAAACTGAAATATAATTTACATAATTTTGAAGAAAATTATATCATCAGTGACATCCTAGCACTGAATAGTGAAGCTTTGAAATCGGGCAAAAATATCATATTGTGCTAGATAAAAGCACATATTGGTATAAAAAACAACGAAATAGTAGATGATCTGGCTAAAAAACAACAATGAAAGAATCCACTCTGCAAACCTATCAACTTCCTATGGGTGATTTAATATCTGTAATCAGATCTCTTAAACGCACAAAATGGCAGGGACACTACAACAATTTAGACAAAGGCAAATTTTATAAAAGAATCCAACCCACAATTTCCGTCAAGACATGGTTTAAACAATTTTCCAACAGAGGCTTCATCAAAACTATTTGTAGAATAAAAAGCAATCATTGTATGACTCCAGTATACAAAAGAAAAATAGGACTGGCAAATAATAATGAATGTATATGTGGGGAGCTAGCTGATCTACAACATATGCTGTTAGAATGTCCTTTACATTTTATTGAAATATCAAATTTTTTTACCAAGCTAGTTCAAGTTAATGTTCAATTACCTTCTAATCTAACACATCTTTTAGAGTCAAAGAATCTAGATGTATATAAAATTTTATATGGTCATATTAATTGCTTAAAATTAAAGCTCTGACAATAAAAAAATAATAAAGAATAAAAAAAATGGAGAACAAAATAAAAAAAGTTACTAAGAAGATCTAAACCTCCGAGGTGTCGAATCGGGTTTATGTCTTAGCGTAGTAATAAAAAAAAAAAATAAAACAAAATAAAAAAAAAGTAAAAAAAAATAAAAAAAAGATACAAAAAATACATAAAATAAAACAGCAACATCAGAGTAAACTAGTAAGTAAGTTTCTAACATTCCATGTCTTAACTGTCAATACAATAATTTTAAATTTAAATACTAACAATATCTTGTGTAAAGAGAGAACTCAAAACAAATTGACTGGCCAGTTGGTTGTCAAAACCAGTGCCAATAAAACACACACACACACACACACACACACACACACACACACACACACACACACACACACACACACACACACACACACACACACAGAACTCAATAATAATTACATACCTACAATTTACACAAGACAAATAAATAGAATAAATACCTAAATGACAGTTTACAGTGACAGTCTACATTGTATTTTAAAAAGATTTTTTTCAGTTCGATTGCTCAAGTACAAAGAGATTAGTCTTGTCATTGCTCCGCTTTAACCTATCTTTTAATTTTCTAGATCAGTCCTCTATACCAGACTCTGTGGAAAGCTTTGCTTACATCAAGGAAGGCAGCTCCTGTGAATGTTTTGTCATTCAATCCAGCCGCTATGTACTCTGTTAATCTGAGTAGTTGTAGCTGGGCCCTAGATGACGTTGGAGTGGATATAATACATCAAATTTGTCAAAGAGTGTGGGAGACAGGTAAATGGCCTGAGGACTGGACACAATCACTATATATTCCCATACATAAAAAGGGAGCGAAAGATTTATGTAGCAACTATCGCACAATTGCTCTAATTGCGCATTGCAGTAAGATACTCTTACACATAATTCTCGAGAGGATAAAGCCCTTTTTACTAGCTAACATTGCGGAGAAACAAGCAGGTTTCGTCCCCGGACGTGGTACTAGAGAACAAATTTTAAACGTACGGCAGATTGTAGAAAAATCCAGAGAATTCAACATCACAACATATTTGTGCTTCATAGATTATAGTAAAGCTTTCGATTTGGTCAACTGGAGTAAAATGTGGCAGGTTTTGTCTGAAATGGGAGTCCCCAATCATCTGATACTGCTAATTAAAAGCCTGTACAATAACAATTATGCCAGAATTAGAATAAATGGGGAACTAACCGATAGTTTCAGGGTCACAAAGGGCGTAAGACAAGGCTGCATACTAAGCCCAATTCTATTTAACATCTATGGTGAATGGATAATGCGGAAAGCTACTGAGGACTGGAACGGTGGCATCACCATTGGCGGGAAGAACATTTGCAACTTGAGATATGCAGATGATACTACTATCCTCGCTAGTTCTGAAGCTGAATTGATTCACCTGCTACAACGGATAGAAGACGTAAGCTTAACGATGGGCCTTAAAATAAACAGAGATAAAACGAGAATCATGATAATTGACAGAGCTAACAACAATCAAAATTATCTGGTCATGATAAACAATATCGCTGTTGTAGATAAATTTGTGTATCTGGGCTCATTAATAACCAACAAAGGAGGCTGTACTGAAGAAATAAAGCGGCGGTCAGCAATCGCAAAAAGCGCTATGGCAAAATTAACAAAAATTTGGAAAAGCCATGAAATGACTACCGATACAAAAATGAGACTAGTAAGAAGTCTAGTTTTTCCAGTTTTTACTTATACATCGGAATGCTGGACCCTTACTGAGAAAGACAAAAAGAACATAGATGTATTTGAGATGTACTGCTGGAGACGAATGCTGAGAATACCATGGGTGGCCCGAAGAACAAACGAATCCATACTGGACCAGCTAAACATAAAGAAAAGACTAAGAACACAAATATCAGAACAAATAATAAGCTATTTTGGACATGTGCTTCGAAGAAATGGTCTTAAAAAACTTACCATCCAGGGAAAAGTAGAAGGCAAAAGAAATAGAGGTAGATCTCCCACACGATACATGGACCATATTGTTGCTACCATTGGCGCTCCATTGTCAGAATGTGCTAGAATGGCAGAAGATAGAAAAACGTGGAGGAACATTGGGAAATTTAGCTAATAGCTTCATGATATCACGATACCTGCATCAGGTTAACGACTAAGAAGAAGAAGAAGCTGACTGTAGTGTTCTGATCTAAAACCGAATTGGGCTTCGGGTATTATATCTAATCTGTCTGTTTCAGCTTGGAGTCTGCTGAGTATTATTCCATCTATAATCTTGCTGATTGCAGATAGTAAGCTTATTGGCCTGTAGTTTTGCGGGAATGTGCTGTCTTTTCCGGGCTTTGGTAACATTATGACATGGGCCTCTTTCCGTCTGTTTGGGAATTTCTTGAATCTTAGCATCGCGTTGATTATATTTGTTAGCTATGGCTCTAGCTGGTAAGTATTTTAGAGCCCTGTTCGTTATTTGATCGGGACCAGGTGGTTTTTTCGGCGAGCTATTTTTAATTAGCTCGTTTAACTCCTCAGGTGATGTAGGAGGGATGTATTTTTTAAAAAAAATTACAAAAAAAAATTAAAAAAATAATTACAAATAGTATTTTTCTTTGGAACATGTAAATTCAATTTGCAATAACTGTAACAATGTTCCTGCTTAGTTTTATTATGTTTTTGGCCATCTCTTATATATTTTTATGATAAGTCTTAGTAAAATAATGTTTTATTTTTGTTTAAGATAGTGATTTAAGACTGATATGTTATGTTCTACTTTTAAATTAATTGTATTTTGTTTATTAAAAAAGAGAATAAATCAAACTATTACAAAATATGTCAATAATAATAAATGATGCTAAAAAAACTACAAGCAATAAATTATTTTATTGAAATTTAAACAAAATGCATCTAGAGGACTATTTCTATAACCGGTGTAGAAGACCGTGTGCGACTACTGATAAACAAAATTAAACTGCGTCTACTGAAAGGTTAACAGTATGTTATACTGTATATTGGAAAGTAAGTCTTCTTATTATTCAGGTGCCATCATCATAGCTATTTTAATTTTTGAGGCAGTAGCTTTAAATAGTTGTTTTGATCTGCATCCAAACCATTCTCTCAGGTTCTTAAGCCATGAAATTCGTCTTCTTCCGATGCTTCTTCTGCCATCTATCTTTCCTTGCATTATGAGTCGCAGGATGTCATACTTCTCGCCCCGCATCACATGTCCGAGATACTGTAGCTTTCTTTCTTTAATTGTGTGTTCAACTTCCTTCTCTTTACCGATTCTTCTCAGTACTTCATTGTTCGTAACTCTATCTATCCAGGAAACCCTCATAATTCTTCTATAGGTCCACATTTCAAAGGCGTTAAGTCGTCTCATTGTGTCTAGATTTATGTCTAGTAAGTAAGTAAGGAAGTAAGTAAGCAATATTATTATAATATAATTACTTTTGATCAACATAAAAAATGGTAAGAAAAACGTGTTCAACGATAAATATTTCTTTTCATTTTCTGCCCTAATACGTAAGTATCAAATGCATCGCAAAATTTTCCTAAAGTCTATATTTCGAAATTGTTATTGTTCTTTTATTTTAATTTAAATAAATAGGCGATAATTTACCACAAAAAAGTTGCAAATCCATATAGAATTTGTATAAATAAGAAATAATAGATATAATGATAGTTTTTAGATGTAAAACTGTAATTTGGATAGTCGTAAAAATAGTCTGCATCTCATAACGAAAATACATTGTTGTGGATTTTTTAATTAAAAATTTTGGTATAAAACTCAAAATTCGAAGCTACAAATGCATCAGTTTGGTTTAGAAGATCAGCTTACAAAGAATTTCAATCATGATTAAGGTAATATATTTAACAAATATATAATTTGTACATACACATTTTTGAATTTGAACTTACTTTATTGAACTTTAGTTGGTATAAAAACAGTTGAATGGAATTATATCATTTCTTTTTAATGTGTAGCATTTAAGGTATGAATATTTCTTCCAGTTAATTTAAGTATCCCAGTAATATTTACTTATTCTCTTAAGTATAAGGTATTTAAAACTTAAAGTTCCGCAATTTACTATTTTTGTTGGGAATAAGCCACAATTTTACTTTAAAAAAAAACGTCAAAATTTATTTCACGTTTCGATTTCCACTTTGATAGTTCCTGTCTCAGGAAATTGTTGTTGGCGGTCAATTTTTAAATATTGTTCTAGTTACCCAGGAGCCGAAACTTAGTACTTCCTACCTCTAGTTTTTAAGTGACTTATTGATTTTTCCTGGAGAAGAGGCTAAGTGAAGGGAACAAAACCATGCTCATTTTAAATTCTAAATTCTTCTTTCTATTGTGCCGTCTTCTAACGAAGGTTTTTAAACGCTTCCCTATCTTTTGTAACGTGAAATATCTGTTAGCATCTTAGCAGGCATTCCATCTCTGTTGCTTCTATCTTACTGCTGTTTTTCTTGTTTATAATCCAATTTTTCAGCCCCATATGTCATAATACTTCGCACTAATGTTTTATAAATCTGTGTTTGTTTCTTCATTTTTAGGTGTCTATCCCACCATATTGAGTTAAGTTGACTGATTGCTGTTCTTGTTTGTCCTAATCTTTGCTTAATTTTTTCCTCTGATGTTGCCTTTTTCGTAATTATAAACCCCAAGTATTAGAATTTATCCTTTTCTTTGATTGTTACGTTGTCGTCAATCTACTGATCTTCTATGTCTTCTTCACTTGTAGATAGGTACTCTGTTTTCGGGAGGTTAATATCTAGGCCAGCCTTGGTATATTCTTCTTGTAGTTTTTTCATTATGTAACTGAGCACAACTTTTCTTCTTGGTCATGTGCAATCACTACTTGATCGTCTGCAAAGCTTAACGTATATAGGTATTCGTTTCGTACCGGTACTCCCATGCCTTCGCATTTTCTTTTCCATGTAGTCAAGGCTTTCTCTGAGTGAAGCAGGATCCCTTTTGTTGTGGTGAAGACTCCTATGATTCTTGTTCCCATTTAAATGGATACGTTATTTTCTTCATACAGAGCTTTTGTAGCTTCTATGAGTTCCATCTCTATTTCTAATTTGTACATTGCCTCCCATAGTTGTGACCTTGGTACAGAGTCATACGCTTTTCTCAGGTCCCCAAATGCCAAATGTATATCTCCACTTTTTGCTTTTTTCTTTTCCAACCGTTGTTCCAGTGTGTGTATGTGGTCTATGCATGATCTTCCTGCCGTGAAGCCTGCCTGATCCTCCCCGATTTTGCCTTTTATCGCTTGCTCTATCTTTTCTCGCAATATCTTTTCATATAATCTTCCTATTGATGATATTACGCTTATTCCACTGTAGATTTCGCGTGGTTTTCTATCTCCTTTTTTAAATATAGATGTCATGTATGCCTCCGTCCATTCCTTTGGAAGCTGTTCTCCATTTATGGCTTTCTGAAATATCCATAATTCCCTACTATATCTTTTTCTTTTCCTTTACCGACTTTACGCGCCCATTATTATATTGACTTCATGTTTCTTATATCTTTCGTTAGATGTAAATCTAAATAGAATTAATTTATAGAATTTTTAACTGAAATATTATTATTCCTTCATTATAGGGAATAAAGTTAATGAGATTTGTAGTGTTTTTTAATCATGATTCCTACACCATATTTGTGACCATCAGTACTGCTATCGGAGTGATAAAGAACAATGTTGTTATAATAACATTGTACAGCACTGGACCATCTTACTTCGCTGAGACCAAGTATGACTATTTTAAGTCTGCTCATTTCTAGTGATACTGTTGCGACTGTTTCAGTTTTATTATAATGTTCGTACATTCCATTTTGCAATATGATTTGTTTTTTCACCCGGAGATTCTTTGCGCCCCTGTCCCATTTAAGAAACGCCAGGCACTCGACGCTGTTTTGTTTAGACTCTTAATTAGCGATTTTTCTTAATATATCCTTAAGGATCTTTAATGTAGAGGTTTTTCCTTGCCTTCTGCATCCTAGTGCTATTGACCATTCATGGTTCATCCACCTTTGAGATCGCTTTGTCAATCTCAGGACAAAAGAGTACCCTTCCACTTGCCCATTCGCCAGAATCCAGCTAGCACTACGTCATCTGCAAAGCTCAAGTTGTTCAGAAACTCCCAAATATTTTTCCAAAGTTTGATCCCTTTCATTTCTATCGCAAAATCCGTGAGGTTTAAGTACAAACTCTGAAGCATTATCTTTTTAATATGTTTATTATTTATGTAGTTATTTACTACAAATAAGTAAATTTTGACGCATTCTGATCAAAATATGTGCTTTATTATTTGTACAATTGTTCAAGATTTACTGATGAAAACTTTTAAAAGCTCCTATTTATTATTTTTTTAGGTACTTTTTGTTTTTGTGGTAATATTTTCCGCCGTTGCTGCTTATCCATTCCAAATTTATGGTGGATGGGGGGGAGCGCCATATGCTCCTGCACCTGCAGCTGGACCTGTAGCTGCACCTGCACCTGCACCTGCAACTGGACCTTACACATCACCACTTTTTGGTGGAGTTCAGGGGCTTTTAGGTTCATTTGGACCACTGGGACAAAGTATAGGAGGTTTATTTGGATAACAACTTTATTATGATACATAAAGTCTTACTAGATATGACAGATTTTGTTTTTTTTTATATGTAAAAAGTTTTATTTAGCCTGATATCGAAATAAACTTTTTCAGGACAATGTCGTCTTTTAATATTTATTATTATCAAATGTATTAATGGAAAATATGTATTAAATTAAACTTAAAATCTACAGTAAGAATCATGTGTGAAATAATGTATTTTCCACATGATCATCTGCATCACCAGAGACTTCGATGGGCTCGTCATGCAGTAAGAATGAAGACCGAAAGATTGCCAAAAAGAGGCCTAGATACATAAATACAGGGCGCAAGACAAAAAGGAAGGCCACGCAAAATTTGCTAGACGTGAGAACCTGAAGAAGATCGGCGTGCGACCGGCAAGGTTGGAGGCGTACAAGTCTCGATTTGGGCTGTAGAGCCATTGAAGAAAGAGTGTAACGATAAGACTACCAAAGAGAATTGAAATACTATTATAAAAATAATACCTCAATCAACCGTGGGAGCTTATCGTGTATGGCTTGCCTACCTCAGTATCTCAAGTGTGAATTCGTCTTGTCTTAAACTAGGGATTGAACCTGAGCTCTTAGCTGATAGCAAATAAAACAAATTTTAACCAAACATATTAATAAAATTAATAAATTAATAAAAAAAATAATAATCAACCCTGCCAAAGCTTAACAATAATTAGTGAGGATGATACTTAAGGTATCGATGAGCTGCTTGTATGTCCTCCTAATTCGATGTTATATCCTCCGGAGAGCTGTGGACATGTTAATTTCCCCAAAAAAGACAAAATTCATGGTTACAACAACAAATTTACTAAGATGTAAATTGGAGCTGGAAGGTCAGATATTAGAAGAAGTGATGGAGTTTCAATATCCAGGCAGCATATTGTATAGCTACTGAAAGTGCGAAACTGAAGTGGAAGATCAAGTGAATAGAGCAAACAGAGCCGCAGGCTGCCTTAATGAAACAATATGGAGAAAGAAGAATATGGGGAAAGAAATAAAAGGCAGAATTTACAAAACAGTCATCAGACCAATAATGAAATACGCGGCAGAAACACGACCTGACACAAAAACGACAAAAAGAATGTTAGAAATAGCAGAGATGAAAAAACTTATAAAAACTGATGGCAACAAGACACTATATGACAGAGCTAGAAGTACAGATATACGACGTAGATGCAAGGTGGAGAACATCAAGAACTGGGTAAGAAATAGAAGAGTAGAATGGCACGATCATATAAGCCGAATGACAACAAATAGAGTAGCAAAGACGGCAAAAGACGGTTTCCCAATAGGAAGAGGATCAGTAGGAAGACCACGAAAACGATGGAACGACAACTTACTAGATGCACATTGAAAAACAGACAGAGTCGTGTCTACATAAAATGAAGAAGATGAAGAAGATCCATTTTTTTTGCTCGTTGGCCTAGGTGCTTTATTTGTTCACTGCATACTCCATCTGCAGCTTTCCTGTTTTTTAGCCCGCTTTTACCATCGCGGAATTCTTTTAGCGTAAATCGAGTTCCCATGTGGTTTGCCTCCTGATTCAGTCTACTTTTAGTTTTTGGGTCTTAATATCGCAAAAAATATTGTATCTTAATAAGATATCGAAATATTTAAGCTAAGCCGAGATACTACGTGTTAAATAAAACATTTTATTAAAATTACATTATCAAAATTTTTGCTTTTTTTGTTTATTTACATATTCCCACACGCAAATAAAGAATTTTAAAAAGAAAAATTGTGCAAATTTTTATTACAAACATTTTGTTACCAAATTTGCTCGGTAGCCAACGAGTTATAGGTCATGGCCATTAATATTTCCATTTATAGGACTTTGCGGATATAATGATATTTTTTTTAATTTTAAATATTAATTTTTTAAAAATTAATTCAAAATTCTGGTATAAAATTCAACCTTCGAAGCACTAAATGCATCAGTTTGTTCTATATAGTCAAGTTATAAACATTTGCAATAATGTTTAAGGTAAATATATTTAAATAATACAGTATTATAAAAATTAGCATTTTTTCATTTATTTATGCCTCAACCTCAAAAGGTCATTGGCGTAGTACAATCTAAAGTTTTACAATTATTTATTTAGTACATTTATGGAGTATAAGTCATTTACTTGGAAGGTATCTTGTAATTTATATTGAATCTCCATGCAATATAAAGGACACTCCAGTAAAACATGGCGAACACTGAGTATAAGATCATATACATAGCATTGTGGTTTTAATTCACTCTCCAGCAGATGTTTATGGGTGATGGTGAGCCTATTCTCAGACGATATATAATTATATATATTCAGGGATTCTACAGTATTCTCTCTTACTTATGGCGTCGTCAACTTCGTTCCTCCAGGATCTTCGGGGTCGTCCTCTTTTCCTCTTCCTATGGGGCTCCATTCGGTTATTCTCTTTATTCATCTGCTGTCGCTAGTTCTTCTTACATGTCCATACCACTTTAGTCTTTTTTGTTCTATATATGTTAGTCTAATAGTAGAACTTATGGTTGAAGAATCTACGTGATTGGTATCAGTGCAGATCGATTGATTTGTTTAGAGCAGCAAGTTCAAAAATAAAAATAGCCATTATGATTGCCAACGTCCGTGGGGAGACGGCACTCTAAGAAGAATGTTAGTATGTCTGTTTCTATTGATGTTCTTTGCTTTATTTCGTCATTACTTCTCCTATCCATTCTTGTTACTCTGCAGCATCTTTGCAGGCATTCCATCTGATGCTACTATCTTACCGCGAATTTTCTTGTTTTTAATCCAATTTTCAGCCCCATATGTCATAATACTGCGCACTAATGTTTTATAAATCTGTGTTTTGTCTTCATTTTTATCGGCAAAAAGTTTTTTTTCTGAATTCTGCTAATTAGTACCTTAAGCCAGCAGAATTGCTCCCATTAAGGGTGGTTTGGTGTTGAAAAATTATTTGGGTAGTAACAAATTAGTGAAAAATGGATGAAAAAATATTACGTAGGTTAAATTGGATTCCGCTCATTTGTCCTCGCTAGCTTAAGGGTCCTTATTTTTCACGTTAAATATGCACAAGATATTGAGGGTTTTACTACACAATATTTTGTGAAGTTGTAGAGATGAACACAAAGATATAGATGGCAGCAATAACTTAATTGGGGGAAAATATGGAGATTGCTGGATTTGCTTCTATACCCCTCAATATTTTAAACACTTTATAGTAACGTCAAAAATAACATAAGGTTACCTCTTTGTATAATTTTATTTAAGCTTTAATATCTAAGTAAAAAAAGTAAATGTATTTGACAAATCTATGACTAAAACCTGTGATGTGCTGGTTTGTATTTTAACGATTCAACTCTTGCACTTCTGATGAAGCTAATAAAAATTGGCGAAATCGAGTTTGACGATATAGAGTCGATTTATTTTTGACCGAAAAACCTTATGGTATCATGGTATGGTATGTAGTATGGTATGGTATTTGGTAATACAGTATTACTTGCTAACAGATTGCCGACCGGTGTTACAGACATGATTTTTTAGGTACTTTTCCTTTTCGCATTGGTATTCGCCGTCGCAATGGCTGCTGTCGTCCAGTTCGAACCAGTGGAATCCAATTACGAACATGATGGTAGCGCAGTGGCATGGAAGAAAGGAGGACAAGGTAGATCTGGACCTTTTGAGATTTTTATTTAGACCTTGCTGTTGGAAAGATAGACAAATTTTGTTTATTGTTGTATGTTGTTATGAAATCTGATTTCATATAATTGTTGATTCTTTTTGTATAAAAAGTTTTATTATTTTAGCTTTAAAATAAACTTTTTCTTATAGTGATATTCTTCTTTTTTACTATTATTTTACCAACTACAATTTTTATTATATTACCAACAAGAGTTGGTCTGTGTCGTTTTAACTGACAAGAACCACGTGTTCAAGTCGAGCAAAGAAACAAGTTGCTCTTTAAGTATTAAATTTTTATCCAATGTGATCGACCTAGAGTCACATTAGAATTTAAATTTGGAACAATGTAAAACCATATATTGATGTCACAGCTACAATTTTAGTGTTAGCTTCAATTACAAAAGAAGGCACTGAAGGTGATCTGATCTACATCGAAAACGTCACGTTATGCTACTGTATAAATTTTCACGACACTTTTTAAAAATTTTAATTATATGTTTTATACCTAAATACAAATGTGAAGTGTTTTACTTCTGTATAAGTTTAATATATGTTCCTTTTTTGCTGCAGCTTTGACCGTAGTAATCTTCTTCTTCTTTGAGTACCGTGCTGGAGTTTTAAGTGTGAGTAGCTTCCATGACGATTTGTCGATATCGTTCTCGATCTTGGGCGGCATGTAATAATTTATCTGCTCCAGTCCATAGCCACGAGTATTTCTTCCTACCAATTCCTCTTTTTCCGTTGATCTTTGCGTTGAGTATCAACTGCATTATCCTGTAGGTATCTGTTCTTCTCATTATATGCCCCAGATATTCGAGTTTTCTCTTTTTTATCATCTTTATTAAGTCGCCTTCACCTTAAACTACTCTGTTCAAGACTTCTCTGTTTGAAATGTGTTGAACCCATGATATTCTGAGCATTCTATGATATAATCACATCTTCTCAATTGTTCATCATGTTAACCTTCATAATCCAGGTTTCACATCCATACAGTAGGTAATACAGGATACGCATAACATTTTAGGAACTTAATTCTCAGCTGTAAGTTCTAAGTTCAGAATAGATCTAAGTTTCATAAATGCTCCTCTTCCAATTTCTATACGAGTTTTAATTTCTTCATCTGGATTTAGTGTCTTGTTTATCCAACATCCTAGGTATTTAAAATGGTTAACTTTTGTTATCGGTTCATTATTGACAATTAGTTGTATTGCGTCGAGGTATTGTTTACTAACCACAAGTAACTTTGTCTTTGTTGTATTTATGCTTAGTCCGTTATTATAGCATTCTCTAGTGACTCGATCTATAAGGAATTAAAGATCTTCGATACTTTCAGCCACAATCGCGGTGTCATCTGCATATCTGATGGTGTTAATAGTTTCTCCCCTGATTCGAGCTCCACGTTGCCCTTCCAAGGCTTCGTTAAAAATTATTTCTTAGTAAACGTTAAACAAAGTTAGAGACAACACACAACCCTGTCTAACACCTCTTTGAATACAAATTTGTCTGTTTCTTTCCCGTCTACCAGAATAGAAGCTTCTTGATTCCAATATAGATGTTGTAAAAGTCTCAGATCTTTATCATCTATTCCAACAATTCTTGATATTCGAACAGCCTACCATGTTGAACCCTATCAAATGCCTGCTCAAAAACTATAAAACAGATGTAAATTGGTTTCTGTACTTCCCATGATCGTTGAACTAGTGTTAGCATTGAGAACAAAGCTTCCCTTGTTCCCAATCCTTCTCTGAAACTGAATTGTTTATTTCCCATTGTGTCTTCACATTGCTGCTTGATTCTATTAAGAATTATCCTAAGAAATAGCTTGAGAGAGTGATTCATGAGACTAATTAGTCTCAAGTCTTTACATGATGATGTGTTAGGTCTTTTTGGAAGTGGGATAAATGTAGCCTCCAACCATATTCGTGGCAGTGTTTTAGTTTCGTATATGTGGTAATAAATGTTTGTTAGTTCTGAGACATCTTTGTCGTCTAGAAGTTTAAGCCAGTCTGATGGTATTTGGTCAGGGCCTGGAGATTGCCCATTTTTGCTTTGTTTGAGGGCTTTCTCTACTTCTGCTTTTAAAATACTAGGACCAGTATTCGTATACTTTTTGGTGTTAAGTGGTTGCCTCGTATCCAGGAAGAGCTCTTTTATATAGTTGGTACCACAGTAATACTTTTGCATATGTTGTTGTTTGTTTTACTACCATGTTATAAATTCAATATAACATATCCGGTTTTAAACGCCACAATTGTCTATAAGTGCGTCTGACTATTATTAAAGTGTTAAAAATTTTAAATGAAACGAACCAGTAGAGTATACAGTTAAGACTGACTTTATTTTGTTCCAAAAGTAAATACAATTGACAGTTTACATTGTACCAACCTTAACTTGGGTTGGTACCAGATATGGCGAAAATTCCACCGAGCGATTGCCGGTATAAGCAATCCCCCACTTACTGGCCAACGGCTTCGGGCGGATGAGCTGGTAAGTGACAGGGCACTCTTTTGTCCGAAGGTTGGGAAACTGGCCCTAAAGGCGAAGGAACCTCAGTAGAGGTCAACGGCATAAGGATGTAGAAGGCCGAGGACAACCACTACATTAAAGATTCCATTGAATAGTCCTAGTATAAAATCATATATGGTAATGCTCACAACCAAATACGATTCCGGAGTAAGTTCCCCAATCGGATCTCCGGGGGGGGACAGTTATGAGTACCTATGAAAAAGAAAAAGCAGCAAAACCACAATATTTAAAAATTTGCACATGGAATGTGAAAACTATGGCAAGGAGTGGAAAAATAGACAATGCCATTCAGGAAATGGAAAGAATGACCATTGACATAATGGGAATAAGCGAGATGAGATGGCCCGGAACAGGAAGCATTGACAAAAAAGATCACAGAATATTCTACTCAGGGTCACTAGATGGAAAACTAGAGCATGGAGTTGGTGTGATAATAACGAGAAAAATTAGTAGATGTATTTTAAATTTTGTCCCAGTGTCCAACAGAGTAATACTACTGCAAATAAGAGCCAATCCAGTGAATGTAAACATAATACAAATATACGCTCCCACTACAGATAAAGACGACGAGGAAGTAGAGACTCTCTACCAAAGCATAGAGGATATATTAGAACGAATACCTAAACACGAAGTCAGCATCATAATGGGGGATTTCAATGCAAAACTTGGGGCCGAACGGAAAACGTCTCTAATCGGACCTTTTGGGTTAGGACAAAGAAACGAAAGAGGTGACAGACTAGAAATATTCGCAGAAGATAACAAGCTAGTGGTTCTAAACACATTTTATAAACTACCACCGAGGAGATTGTATACATGGAAGGCACCAGCAGATAAACCCCATAACGTAATTAGAAACCAGATAGATTATATATTGGTAAATAGAAGATTCAGAAACAGTTTCAAATCTGTCAAAACATATCCAGGAGCGGACATTGAATCTGACCACATACCTTTAGTGGGAGTCATGGATGTGAGACTGAAGACAATAAAGAAAAAGTCTAGACCTAACTACGACATGACAGCCCTGCAACATCCGGAAGTTAAAAAGCAAGTGGGGAAATATATTAACAATCAAGTTAAGCAACTAAAAGAAGAAAATAACATCCAACGAGAAATCAATCGATTCGAAGAAATAATTAAGAAAACTAAACAAGATCTGCTAAAACCAAACAAAGAAACAAAGAAGAAATCTTGGATGACTCCAGAAATCCTTCACTTAATGGAACGCAGAAGGTTAATTAAAGGAAATAAAGATGAATACAAAAAAATGCAGGCTTACATCAGAAGAAAAATAAGAGAAGCTAAAGAAAAAGAAGCTGTAGAGAAATGTAAAGAAATAGAAAGACTATAAGCCAAGCATGACAATTTTAATGTACACAAAAAGGTAAAAGAAATAACGGGTACTTTTAAAAAGAGAACACAAATGAAACTCATAGACACCAATGGAAAATTAATCATTGACACCCAAGAGATGAAGGACAAATGGAGAATATATTTGGAGACACTTTTTCAAGATCAAAGAACGGATTATAGGTATCCATTTTCAGAGAGGATGACGGGCCCGGACATACTTAAATCCGAGGTAGAAGAAGCAGTAAAACGGATGAAAAGCAGAAAAGCTGTAGGGCCTGATAATATCGAAGCTGAATTTTTAAAACTCTTGGAGGATGAAGGTTTAAATTGGATCACGGCTGTCTTCAATAAAATATACAATACAGGAATCATCCCTGATAAATGGCTAGAATCAGAATTCATAGCGATACCTAAAAAACAGGGGGCTAAAAAGTGCGAAGAATATCGAACAATCAGCCTAATGAGCCACATGTTTCTTAGAGTCATCCATGGAAGAATTTATAAGAAGTGCGAGGAACAAATATCAGACAGACAGTTCGGCTTCATTAACGCAGTGGGTACCAGAGAGGCACTTTTCGGAGTACAGGTACTGATTCAAAGATGCAGGGACGTTAACTGCGACGTATACGCGTGCTTGATCGACTATGAAAAGGCATTTGACAGAGTTCAACATCAAAAGATGATAAACATTTTAAAAGAAGCAGACCTGGATGACAAAGACCTCAGAATAATTTCAGAACTATACTGGAATCAGACCGCATACATGAAAATTAACGGAGAAGAAACAGATCACATAAAAATACTACGCGGAGTTAGACAGGGATGTATTCTATCGCCGTTGATATTTAATATGTACTCAGAAAAAATTTTTAATGAGGCTCTTTACGGAATAGACGAAGGCATCCTTCTAAATGGTGAAAGAGTAAACAATGTTAGATATGCCGACGACACCATGTCAGTACAGTCAACAGTACGGACTAAACATTAATACCCACAAAACCAAACAAATGATTGTCAGCAAGGAGAATATAAATGGGGCTCATCTATACATTAATGGGACGCAGATAGAGCGAGTAAAACAGTATTGCTACCTGGGAACTATTATAAACGAACAGTGGAGCAATGTACAGGAAATAAAGTGCCGCATAGGAAAGGCAAGAACGGTCTTTAACAAAATGAGCGCCATCTTCAAAAGTCACAACATATCCCTAGATACAAAAATGAGACATTTGAGATGCTATGTTTTCTCTGTGTTGTTGTACGGGGCGGAGGCATGGACGCTTACAGACACCACTATTAAAAAACTTGAAGCATTTGAGATGTGGCTTTATAGAAGAATGCTGAGAATATCATGGACAGCAAGGATCACGAACAAGGAAGTTCTAGAAAAAATGAAGAAGGAACCAGAGATTGTGTTTACGATCAAACGCATAAAATTGCAATATCTGGGACACGTTATGAGAAATCAGCACCGTTACTCCCTGCTGCAGTCTATATTGCAAGGTAAAGTCAAAGGTAAGCGGGGACCCGGTAGAAGGAGAATATCATGGCTGCGGAATTTAAGAACATGGTTTAAGAAAACCTCAACGGAGCTGTTTCGAGCCGCAGCGAGCAAGGTCATGATTGCCAATATGATTTCCAACATCCGAAACGGATAGGAACCAGAAGAAGAAGAACCTTAACTTACTGTAAATGACATATAGCCCTAATATTTAAATTTTGTTTAGTTGATATTAATATTTCAATATAAAGAAGTCACCGATCTCTTGTTTATTCATTATATATGTTGATTCTAGGTTACACTTACCAGATTTGTATTTGTAGCATTCAGGTTTAAGGACCAAATTCTTCTAAATTCCTCCTCCTGGTAAATTTGATGAATATGGATTTCTGCTAGCTTATCTTAAGCTTTAAGTTTGAAGTTCATTATATAATTGTTACATTCCAATTCTGACTGTGCTATCAAGATTTCCATGAGATAAGATGACCTGGTTAGACGCATTCAAGAGAACACCATGTATATCGTTAATTAGTTAGCTACCAACTCACCCCTAACTAGATTACATAAGAGGAGAAGAGATAAGATAAGAAGATAGACTGTTTCAATATTTCTTTTCTTTATCTATTATCTTTTTTTTCGATTGCTATAAATGTTGACCCAAGCTAATCGCATGGTAATATTCCCGCTATATATACTAAAGTCTAACAGTATTGCAATCGGTTCGTCGTCTACTAGATCCACTAACTCAATTGGAATGTCATCAGATCCGCTTGCTTTACAATTTTTAGTACGTTTAACTTTTTATTTACTAGTAAATGGAAGTAGGAGAAAAACATTTTTTTACGATCAGTGCAAGATACAGAAGAATTACAGTTGATAAAGAAGTAATTAAATAAATATTATAGAATAAACTTGTCCAATATTTAATTTCTTAAATTCTTTATTATTTACACCTAAAGTACATTAAATTAATTAAGCCTATTTGTTTTTATTGTTTATCCATGGTGATGGTGATGGTGGTGTCCGTATCCTCCATAACCTCCATATCCACCGTATCCACCATATCCACCATATCCTCCATAACCACCATATCCTCCATAACCACCATATCCTCCATAACCTCTATATCCTCCATAACCTCCATATCCTCCATAACCTCCATATCCACGATGCGCAGATGCCGCTGTTTCTAAATCAGCTGCCGCCGGTTGTAAGTCAGCCGCCACTGGTTCCAAGTCGGCAGCGTGATCGGCTTCTTCAGCTGGGGCTGCCATGGCGACAGCCAAGATGATACACAAAAATAACAGTTTCTAAAATAGAAAAAGTACCTTATGATTAAAAATACTCATGGACAACAAGTAAAAAGGAAAATTTAAAAATTTGTATTTCATAAAAATGATTTTAATATCAATCAATCATACAAAGAAAGTACGGTAATGATAGTATATTGGAAAGGGGTGTTCATTACGGCTCTACAAAATAGTTCAAATTAAGTGAGAATTAGTGATAAAACGAAGTTTACTAATCCAGCAAAATACCACTTAATCCTAAGAAAAAATATAAATTCGGCCATATAATTAGAGGACCCAAATACCATCTACTTCGCCATATAACACAAGGAAAGGTGGAGGGAAGGAGATGTATTGGTCAAGAGAAACTTTCATGGCTTGGTAATATTAGACATTGGTGTGGTACCACAGTAGAAGATTTATTTCGCGCAGCAGTCGATCGAAAACGATTTCAGAAAATTGTAAACATGATGATGGCCAACGTCTGAGTACGGAAACGATACCTAAAGCAGAAGAAAATATATAGACAGACTAAAGAACCGATCCAAGATATTTATACAATTTGTACATGTTTGTAAAATTGAGTAAAGATGAATATTTTTAAATAGGTGAGATATGAATATTTTTGTATATACCTTTCATTGGCTAAACAAACAATTTTAACAACACTGATGATATTTAAATAAGACATTTTGTAAACTGAAACTCAACACTCGAGAAAAAAGCAGAAAATATATAATTTTGAAAACCTCAATTTCATTTGGACACTGTCATGTAAAAATGATTCACTATTGTATTGGTCAACGCATGTTTAAGTTATTCGTATTCCATTTCATTATTATTATTTATTCACTTAAAAGAGTAATATTCAAAAAATCTTTTGTTTTTCTAATCAAATAAAAAACATGTTGAACACTCTAGTGGACAATATTTAGTAATTTTTCTTGTTCTCATTCCTCAGCTTTTCCCGTTTCAGGAGTCGCTATTCCTTACTCTTCTTCGCCACTAGCTGGTCCGAGTAAACATTGAACAATGTTACGGACAAAATAAAACCTTGTCTGACTCCTCGTTGTTTGAAGATTTCGTCGGTGTAATTGTCTCTAATTTTTACGATAGCAGTTTGATTTCAGTACATATTCTTAATGACAAGAATATCTTTGTCATCTATTCCTATATTTTTTAGCATCTGCATTAATTTTACACACTGTACTTTATCGAATGTCTTTTCGAAGTCTTTGATCACGACATTTTTGTAATAGGATATTTAATGCAAAAAGTGCCTCCCTAGTTCCCACAGCATTTATAAAACCAAATTGGGTATCTTCGAGATCTTCTTCGCATTTAAGTCTAATTCTGTTGTGGAGTATTCTAAGGAAAATCTTATGAGTGTGGCTCATTAGGCTAATTAATCGACATTCTGAGCATTTTCTAGAATTGTGTTTTTTGGGTATTGTAACAAAGATGGACTTGAGCCAGTCTGTGGGAATCAATCTAGTATTATATATTGCATTAAAAAGTTTTACCAGTATTTTTATGTTATCTTCATCTATTATCTTCAGCTATTTCGGTAAAATTATTTGTGTCATCTTCAAACAACTTTAATATATACAGTTGACATTCTCTTCTTATTTCGTTCCCATTTACAATAATTTTGTTGTTATTGTCAACTAATACAGAGGGAATTCATTTTTTAAATATATTTCGTATTTCTTTTACTTTTTTGTGCACATTAAAAAAGTCGTGCCTAGATATTACATCCTCAATGTCCTCGAATCTTTCTCTCATCCATTTTTTTTTTGGCTAATTCTATCTCTCTTTTAGTTTTTCGTTGTTGTCGAAGTCGACGTTCCATCAATTTGAGTTTATCAATAGATACGCTATCGATAAAGTTTTTACATTATAACGTCTTTGTCTAAAGAACGTGTTCTAAAGAGAAAATTTTAAATTCACGATCACGTTCTTTAGACAAAAATATTCTTAAAAGTACATGGAGTACAAATAATATATTAATGAATAGGTAGATTAACTAATAAATTCAACGCATATACTATAAAACTACAACTACAAACTATAAAAGGATTATTAAACAAAACCACCGAATACAATGTTCCCCACCACTTGGTTTTCATTGATTTTCACAAAGTGTTTCATACTGTTGAAATGTGGGTCTTCATACAATCCATGAACGATGCTAGCATACATTCTAGATCGTAATCGATTCGTTGAGGCTTCAATTTTAAAATATATTAAAAAAATTTCAACATTTTATCAAAATTGTTATTAAACAAACCGTTTGAAAAAAGACCTGGCGTTTTAGCTTATAAACATTTATAATAACTTTGATATTTTTTATGTCAAGCGCTCGCAGATGCTTGATTTTTTTTTAATTACGGTAGCTCGTAAAATTTTGACCTCCCAGAACAATAGGAAAATCCTGGTAAAATTAATTAGCTAAATTTTTCTAAAAAAAGTTAATTTTACTATTATTTCGTAAGAAATAGTGAAATTTTATTGATTAATGTGTATTATTTATACAAACATATAATAATAATTATTAATTTTTCTTCTAAAATACAAAAAAATACGTTTAAAAATTTATTTTACAACCAATTATTTAGAGAGTATAAAAACTTTTTAAAAAATAGTCGTTACACATTTGGAGTATTAGTTTATAATTAATATTATATATTAATATAAATAACATTCATTAATTATTAAAATATAAATATTTCAATGAAACAATAGTAAAATTTAGTAACATTTTTATGGGAAAAATTTATTCATTTATTTTTCCGGATGGTGAAAGTAGACCTGTTCCTATTATTTTCCCGAGCTACCCCAGTTGTACAAAAATGAATGTTCTGCGTGCCATAGAAGTTTCAAAAATTTCTAAAAAGTGCAAAATTTCCAGCGCGCTTCAAGCTGCATTCTAAAACGGATTATAAGTTTTTACTCCTTCTATAATTTGGATCATAAAATCTAAATCTTCACTTATAATCTGTTTAAATTTCAGCTCTTAATGTTATTAAACAATGGAAATATAATTTTAATAAAAAAATGCTATCTTGATTCAAGTTAGCCATAGAAGTTTCTTTTTTTAAGATTGTGTTTTTTCACCATATTTTCAATGAGTCTACATACAAGCGCGTGATACAAAAAATAAAAATGTTTATATATTTAAAATTTATGTAATAACTTATGTTTTTAAACATTTTTTTTAATAACAATTTTCATAAAATGTTAATTTTTCAATGTATCCTGAACTTGAAGCCTCAAAGAATCGATTGCGATCTGCTAAATACCTATAGAGTCACTGTTTGAGCAAGTACAGTTGTTTAAATAACTGTTTTCCGGGATAAACAAATTGAGTAACAAAGTATTTAGTCCATCTAGTTGCGATTTAGCACTCTTCAATATCTCATTAACAAAGTTATTAACATTTATAAATTACTGAAAAAATAAGGGCTTTTTCAATTATCTCGGCCAATTGTTTATGTATTTTAATTTAGAAATTCGCAATTTAAAGAACTTTTTAAGATCTACAACTTTTATTTGAACTATTTTTCTTTAATATTTACAAAAAACGTTTTATAGTCCAAAAATGATTTTTTTCACTTTTTATGATTATTTAAAAAAAGAAAGCAAAATCAGCTGAACATTTTCAAGGATTTGTCATTACCTATTCCTCATATACCTATTAAAACCTTTATAAGATTTTTACCACTACAAAAATACCAATATATATACACAAGCGAAACCTGAATAAAGATATTCAACTGAAAGACACTTAAAAGAAGATAATAACTCGGTCTCAAAGCTAGATTGGAAGAATATTGTTCTGAAGCTATTTTCTTGTGGCATTTTAAATTAATTATTATTTAAATGGGAATAAGCCACAATTAAAGGTTAAAATACGTTTATTGACGTTTCAATTTCCACTTCGGAAATCGTTCTCAAAATACAAACATTAGTAAATTAAACAAATTTTGTTTTTTGTTACTTAGTGAAAAATTCTTCTAATAATTTAATTTATTTTAACAGAAGAATTTTACTGTCATCATGGCATGTATTTGTCTTTTTAAAGACGAATTACATGTTATGATCTTTTCTGACGGATATTCTTAAGTTAAAGTTGATTTCATGTAATCGAATGAACTATCTTATAAGTAAAGTCGTCCCAGGAACGCAACTCAACAATATTGGCAATATCATTTTAAAGTCGTCTACTTTAAAATGTATAAGGTATGTCTGAATTGTCAATATAGATGAGTCAGATAAAATTAAATTATTAGAAGAATTTTTCACTAAGTAACAAAAAACAAAATTTGTTTAATTTACTAATGTTTGTATTTTGAGAACGATTTCCGAAGTGGAAATTGAAACGTCAATAAACGTATTTTAACCTTTAATTGTGGCTTATTCCCATTTAAATAATAATTAGATTGGAAGAAGGAAGTATTCTCAAAAAATTAATAAACATTGAGTCTGGTACAAAAAGAAAAATAGGACGCCCACGAAAAAAAAAATGGTTGAGGCCGGTAAAAGGATATCTGAAATTTGTGTGTTTAGCAAAAACTAAAATTTATATATAAGTAACATTAATAGGAGCATTAATAAAGAAGAGGACATTAATAAAAGTAATAAATGATAAAACGAAAAAACTATTATAACAAAAAGCTTCTCTTTTTCTTTTACTTTTCAACGCTTTATAATTGAAATAAAAAGATAAAAACCACACAAAAAAGTTCAATTATCCTAGATTTGCTCATGCTTTTATTGTAGTCAAATAATTAAAATAATACGATAGTTGCCAACAGTTTTTATTTGGTCATTAAAAGTAAAAATTAAATGATATAGAGAATCCAAAACAACCAATTATTTTTAAAAAATATCTTAAATTCGGAAAAATCTCTTACCGTGAACATTGTTATAAAATCACTTTAATTTCTTGAATTTGAACTGATACTGGTTCCCTGGAGGTTCAGTACTTTTATAGCCACTTCTTGTACATGGCCTTCTACGATGGGGATCCGACGCACGAAATGTGGTTTTTAGTATTTTTTGCGTATTGATCATTTTAAAATTCATAATAATATGAATATTTATTTGTAAACAAGTCGAGATGATATCGTTTTTTATTGCCGATTGCGCCGCTTATTGTTAGGAACTAATGAGGTCATAGTAATAGATCAGTTTTTTGTAGCGTCTGGTTTGTATAATGAGGAAGGAAATAAAAAGAAGTTTTTTGGATGGATGTTTCGATGTTTGGGTGCTTTATTAGATTAGAAAATATATTTCTCGACATTTTTTTTGTAATATTGTTATTGATCACTAAGTAGTTATCTAAAATGTCATCAGTAGACTTCGGCAAATATGCATATTGCATATTTTGCATATTGTGCATATTTTATGCAAATATTTCATATTTTGGCATATTTGTATAAAAGTTTGCATAAAGTGCATAAAAGTTCAGATTTTTATACTGTATTTGAAAATTTTTAAACATATCAATTTATTTCAATTCTTGTATAAAATTTTGTAGTCATTTTAATCAAGAAATGATCTAAGTACGTAATCTCTACAGGTACAAAACATTTACAATTTCAAAGAAGATCAATTTAAGTAGCCCTCAACATTCTTAGAAAGTCTCGGTCACTGAGGCATTCAGATATTGGATAATCGCTAAGGGTTCGCTCATTTGCATTTTATGATCTAATCCCCAAATCGATCTACAATTTATTGTATCTTAACAGCAGGTAAACGGCTAATAGTTTTGTTCCTAATTTAGGGATTTTCCAAAATCTCCCAGTTTATTGAATTAGGTACCTAAACATTTCTAATTTGATGCTCAGATTTGTAAATCATTTTTGTTTTGATATTCAAAGCGTAAACACTCGTTGTGCGTAACAAAAAGGAAGATTGTGATTTTATAATGCCTAAAACAACCAGTGCTTCAACTTGGATTAAACCTTATAAAGAGCTGTCTATGGATATGCGAAAAATCTACTGTTCAGTCTGTGGCAAAATTGTAAGTATCTAATATTTTCTATTAAATATCTAATATTTCATACATACAGGGTGTTTCCAAATGACACTTACAACGTTTGACTGTAGATACTTCTCGAAAAATTGAACAAAACGATATAGTTAATGAGGGGTCAAACTTATTTACTTTTCGAGATACAGGGTGTTAAAATTAAAAAAAAAATTTAATTCTTTTAGTTATTAACAACAATAACTTTAAAACCAATAAACGTATTTACTTGAAATTTAGTACTCGTAGGTTGTTTTTAAATGAAAAATAGCTTCCTTTAGTGAGAAAAAATTGTCCATGGTACAATACAATGGTGTGTATTTAGAAAAATTTTTCACCTTTACTTTTTTTTATGAAGTCAGCTATTCTAAAACACAATTATTTTTATTGTAATTGAATTTACAAAAAAAAAACTTTTGTTGAATTTTAAAATAAGTTATATGATGTACTAATGGTTAGTAACAAAAACTAATTTGTGGATTAATACTGCATTTAAAACACTTAGCGAGTGTTTTTTTTCCAAACCAGTTATTTGATTAACCAAAAACACCTTGTATATTTTTATATTTTAAAGGTTGGGTTAAAATAAAGGTTTTTATTTTTATGTATAGATAGCATGTGAGAAGAAATTTCAGATAGACCAACATGTGAGAACTGCTTCACACATTGCAAAAAAAAGGAAAAATAGGAGGAAAACATCAAACTTCAATGGCTAAATGTTTCCAATCTACTTCAAAAAAATTAGATGAGCAAGAAACTTTTAATGAAGACTTGTGTCGCGCATTAGTGTCTGCAAACATACCGCTTTCAAAATTAGCAAATGTAAATTTTAGTTCGTTCTAAAAAAATATTGCAAACTTAATGTTCCAAGTGATCGGTCTCTAAGAAGAAATAATGTGAACGGGCTATACTCGTCGGTGTTAATTATTATTAAGGAAGAAATTGCAGATAATTATTTTTACATATCTGTAGACGAAACCACTGATTCCTCAGGAAAGTATATTGCTCATTTATTGATTGGTGTTCTTAAAGAAGATACCTTACCAAAATCTCATCTTATTTCATGCCAGCAACTTGAAAAAACAAATGCTTTAACAATTTTGCGTTTTATACAAGAAACATTAGAAACTTTTTTTCTTCCGACAACTATTCCTTCTAATAAATTCCTGCTTATTTTATCGGATGCTGCTCCTTATATGGTGAAAGCAGGACAAAATTTAAAAATATTTTTCCCAGATTTAATACATGTTACTTGTGTAGCGCATGGATTAAACAGAGTTGCAGAGGAAATACGAAAAAAGTTTCCTCTTGTAAATACCATGATATCCAGTGTCAAAAAAGTATTTCTTAAATCTCCTATAAGAATTCAACTTTATAAAGAAATGCTACCTAACATTCCTCTTCCACCACAACCTATTTTAACGCGATGGGGAACATGGTTAGAAGCAGCTAATTTTTATGCAGATCATTTTGTTAAAGTAAAGAACATAATTGATACGTTAACAGATGAAAGTTCCCAATCTCTTTTGGATTCTAAACAAACTTTTCAGAGTAACTTGCTTCAACAAGAACTTTCATTTATAAAATCAAATTTTAGTTTTGTACAAAAAACAATTACTCAGTTAGAATCACCAAAACTGTCATTGTTCGAAAGTACAGCATTAATAAAAGAATTTGCGTCATGTTGTCGGAACGTTAGAGGTAATATTGGAAAAGATATTTTAAAAAAATTTGAAGCTACTATGGAAAAAAATAAAGGTTACCATATTCTTTCTGAAGTAGTCAGTGTTCTAGCTGGAAATATTTCGGAAACAATTAATTTAGAACCAAATGTTTTGGTTAGTTTGAAAAATGCTCCCGTTACATCAGTTGATGTTGAACGAAGTTTTTCCATATATAAATATATGTACTCAGACAGAAGCCACAAGTTTTTGTTAGAAATTTTTGAACACCACTTGGTCATTTATTGTTACCATAATTCTAAATAAGTTTATTCATACTTAAAAATGATGTAGTTACTTAAAATAAATGTAAATCTTAATGAATAGTAGGAAATATTTAGTTATGTACACTTTTTTTTTTAATAAAATTGTTACTATTTTACGATTTTTTTATATATTTGTATGCATATTTTGTAAAATATTTGCATATTTTCGGGTAAACACGTGCATATTTATGCGCATATTTTCTACATTTTTATTTGCATATTTGCCGAAGTCTAGTCATCAGTATTCATCATTTATCAAATATCGTAAAAAAATAATATTAACATTATTCTGAAGCTATTTTATTGTGGCATTTTACAGTAATTACTATTTTAATGGGAATGAGCCAAAATTAAAGGTTAAAGTAAGTTTATTGACGTTTCATTTTCCACTTCGTAAATCGTTCTCAAAATACAAACAATAATAAATTAAACACATTTCAAAAGAGAAATCAAACGATTTCTACCTGGCGAAACTGAATTTAAATTTTTACCACTGTGCTTTCTAAAACTTGCAAAGCAAACAACTTGATAAATTACTCGGCAAGGGAATCTAAAATTGCATTCCACATGCCGTTCATCATGATCAAAATTCGTAGTGAATTCAGTTTCTGTAATAAAACATAATGACGGTATTAGATTTTTGTTTTTATACTGGGCAGCGACAGCCGCTTATACTAATTTTGACCATGATGAACGACATGTGGAATGCAATTTTAGATTCCCTTGCCAAGTAATTTATCAAGCTGTTTGCAATGTCGTTTCCGTGTTTTTCCCAAGGTTGAAAGGTAAGATATTTAGAAATTCTTATTTACATCTTCTTAACCCTTTTTTCGGTAATCGTCAAAACTATTGTGCACTTATTTTTGTCTGTATTTTATCGAAGTCACGTTTTGATGGCATGTTCTTTGTATCGTTGAGGTTATGTAAGCATAGTTGCCAGTCCTTTCAAACGTTACCAACACACGGAAATTAAGTAGGCCATCTCACCCTGACAATTCGGGTTAGTTGGCTCTCAAATATTAGGGAGATATGGCCTAGCTCTTTAGTTACTTATATAAGAATATTTTTAATAGATAAATTTATTTTCAGCCATGCCAACGAAGTATAAGAAAAGGAAATTGCCAACTTGGTTTATGGACTGAAAATCAACCCGAATGAGCCATACATGCCGTAATAAGTGGACAAATGGGGGTTAGTGCTACCGCCAGGAATTTTGAAGTGCCAGCACCTACATTAAGAAGAAGAATGAAAAGTAACAATTTAAAAAAAATGCATTAGGAACAAGTAGTGTTCTCGGCGAAGAAAATGAAAATAAAATAAAGAAACATATCCTAAAGTTGCAGAAAGCTGGTTTTGCACCTACAAGAGCTGGAGTTAGAAAAAAGGCATGCAGATTAGCTGAAGAATTACATATTAAAACTACTTTCAACAAGGAAAAAAAACTTGTAGGTTTTGACTGATTACAATCATTCTTAAGAAGAAACCCTGACTTGAGTATAAGAAAATCGGAAGGCGTATCCTTAGCAAGAAGTCTAGGCATGAACAAAATAGATGTAAGCGATTACTTTGATCTGTTAGAGCAAGTTATTCTAGAAAATGAGTTGATGGAGAAGCCCGGGAGTTTATTTAACATGGACGAAACAGGACTCCAACTGAATAATAAACCTGCATTTGTTGTAGCCCAAAAGGGATCTAAAAATGTAGCATCAGTAACTTCTTCGGAGAAGAGGGAAACAATTACATATATCACCTGTTGTAATGCTGAGGGTAACTTCCTTCCCCCGACCTGCATATTCAAACGCAAAAATATAAAGCAAGAATTCGAAGATGGCATGCCCCCAGGATCAAAGGTTTACATAAATGAAAAGTCCGCTTATATAAACACATATATATTTATTGATTGGTTTACACATCACTTTATTCCTAGAAAGCCCCCAGGAAAAGTCCTACTGGTTTTGGATGGTCATGCATGTCATTGCAACTCGGTCCAAATGTTGAAGTATGCAGACGAAAATGAGATCATTCTACTGTGTTTACCGAGCCACACTACACAGTTTTTTCAACCATTAGATCGTTCATTTTTTAAGTAGTTGAAGTCACATTATTAGAATGCTTGCAATTCATTTGTTAAAATGAATCCTACAAAGAAAATTAATCGCTTGCAGTTCGGTAAATTATTAAATGAGGCTTGGACAAAAGCTGCCTCAGCACAAAATGCCATATCCAGTCGACCGGAATGCAATTCCAGAGTACGCCTTTCTTGAGAGTTCAACAACACAAATTACTGAAATAGATGATCTCTAAAGTCTAAACCTACCATCTACAAGCAGTTCGACGCCGTCTCACACGTCACCATCTTACATTTCACCATTGGAACTACCATCTATACCTGGTAATAAGCCGACCTGTAAAGAAAAATCACTCCCGGTAAAATTTTAAATAATATCTTTCCAGTACCTTCTACATCAGGTATTTCACAAGTAAGGAAACGCGGTAGACAACTGGCTGCAGTACTTACTAGCCCAGTGAATTTGGCGATACGCAAAGATTTAGATGTTAAAAAGAAAGAAAAGGATGCTAAAAAGAATAAAGGGCCTCTGGAAAAAAAAAGTCAAGAAACTCAAGAACCAAAAGAAGATGTTTTGTGAGTCATCTTCTTCCGAAGACTCTGACGATCATATGGAAATGACTAAAGACTCTAATGATGATCTACAAGATGAAACAAATTGTGACTGACAACCACATCGAAACAAGAAGACTGGGTACAATGCGTGCATTGCAATTTTTGGTTTCATGAAAATTGCTCAAAATATGTTAATTTATGTGATATATGTGGAAAAGTATTGGCAAAAAAACGTGCCAAATAAAGTTTATGATCGACCCATACCACCTTTAGTGTCCTAGTCATTTCACCCTGACACATCGGGTGAGTTGGCCTATTACAATTTTTTGTATTTTGATGTTTACTGTTTTTGTATGTAAGTTATTGGCTTAACCAACTCTGTACACTTTCTTCTAATGGTATTTTAATATAAATATATAAATATTTTAGAGCGTAGAGTTTTTTGTGCTAAGATACAGACAGTCAAAAAAATGTGAGCCATCTCTCCCGGACTTACCCTAGGTGAAACATCAAGGCCATTAAATGTTAGAATAGGTGAACATCAATCTTATATTAAAAATAGAGAATTTGATAGATCGCAAATATGGAAACACGCATGGGATAATGAACATAGGGTTCAATGGAATGATTCAAATATAGTCCTAAAAGAAACGGATGGTAAAAAGAGAAAAATCAAAGAAGCGGCTCTAATTATGCTAAATGAGACCAATTGTATTGCCAATTCCTTGGCAGAATGTAGTAGGATCTGGTTACCCATATTAAAAGAGGAAGTTGTTAAAAGGAAAATACCAGTATTAGTAAGTCCGTAACATATGGAGGATACATCATTTGTGTTTTTTAAGAGCAGGCAAGATAGCAGCAACAATAGCCAAACACATAAAAAAGAAAGGAATAACACCGCATTTTAGAACAAACAACAACTTAAGCATATATATTTAAAACAACAAAAGCCAAAAGAAAAGCACTTACACAGTGGTGTATACAAGCTTAATTGTGGCGACTATCCAAAAACTTACATCGGTCTAACTGGTAGAACTTTTAACAAACATATGGCAGGACATAAAAGGGCTTTCAATAATAATAAAACACAGATTCTACATAAGCACTTCACATTCTAGACCATAATCATTCTTTTAATGACGAATTTCAAATTCTTCACATCCAAGATTAGGAAATTACCAAGTTACAAAATGCAGACATAATTCTGAATGACCAACTTGAGACAAACAGTTCTCCTCTCCTCAACCTATTTAGTTAAAAAATATAAAGTGTAAACACATACCAAAAATAGATCACTTGAGAGAGGCACTCTGTCTAAACAGCAGCAGCTGTATTAATAATAATTTAAAATAACTTTTTTGTGGAAGTGTTGAAAACAGTTTTCATTGTTTTATTTTTACAAAAAAAATGTCTCCTTTCATCGACAATATCTCACTTTGTATTGTATCTAGTGGATCTTGTAAGAAATGAACTCATTAATTATTTATATGCTGCATCTTTGTTTTTCATACTTTTTCAATCAAAGGCATACTTTTTTAGTTATTCATTAAAAACCGTTAAAAATCGTGACTTATTTAATGAAAATTTGCTGTTTTCAATGGTAAATAGCTCAAATAATATTGACTTTCTAAAAAAAAACTGTATAAAACAAAAGTGGCTAAGAATTTAATCCTTTATCAGTTCCCGTAATTATTTTAAGCAAACCACCACTGGGGGTAAGCAGTAATCGGCGTTAAATAACTTTTGTTACTTGAGCACTTTTCCATCAGCTCACCAAATTTCAAGTAAATCGGTGAATCGGTTTAGTGTAAATTTAAAGCTTGAAGAGATTCAAACATGTAAAGTCTCCAAATCGAGTCTTAAAAAAATTTGTATTAGATTTACAATACATCTTCAAAAATTAAATTTCTAGTAACGATGAAATCATTTACCCTTGTGAAGTTAATAAATACTCTAGAATAAATGTTTTATGTTTTATTTGTTAAATTTATTCTATTATTTACAGGTAAAGAACATCACAATGATTAAGAAGATCTTATTGTCTTTATTTATCCATGGTGGTAGTGGTGGTGGTGTCCCCATCCACCGTATCCTCCGTAACCTCCGTATCCGCCATAACCTCCATATCCGCCGTAACCGCCATATCCTCCATAACCACCGTATCCTCCGAAATCACCATATCCTCCACCATATCCTCCATAACCATAATGCGCAGATGCAGCTGGTTCTAAATCAGCCGCATGATCTGCCTGTTCAGCTGGAGCTGCGCTGGCGATAGCCAGGATAATACACAAAAAGAAAAGATTCTAAAACAAATGAAAAACGCTAAAATTTTAATAATCTATGTATAACATTTACAAAATAAGTGTTTAGTGATTTATATTTCACAGTTATAAATTTATTGTTTTAAACAAAAGGCTGCAATCTACTATATTCTGCGTATTTGGTAAGACCTTTTAATTAAACAGTATAGTGTTAAATCAGTTCCTAAATCCATTTTATTTATTTAAATTTTTGTTTTGGGGAATTTACCGTAATGTTTGCCCATATATATGGAAAACTTGTATACAGCCCTGAAAACACTTCGAATAAGTATATGACGAAAGGGGTAATATACAAAAGGAAACAGTAACCTAGCTATCTTAAAAAATAATAAGTGCTCAAAGAACCGGCCAGCAAGCTTAGGAAACAAGACAGAACCAACTGACAACGAAAACGGCGCGAGATAGGATATATATTAAGGATAGCATCTTATAATATCAAATCATAGATACATACGCAATGAACACCTACAAAATCGATATATGAGAAATTTCAGGGAAAAGAAAAAAAGATAAGGGAACTGTAAAATATCCAAATTACATATTGGTATACAGCGGGAAAGAAAGAGGAGAATATGCAAGCTCAGGAGTTGGAAAACTCATCCGTGTGAAATTTTAAAAAAGTATAAAGGGTTTCGGATACGATTACAAATCAATTCGAAAAGATCCTTGAAATAAAATGCATACCAAAGGAATGGAAATGAAGTATAACGATACCTATATACAAAAAAGGGCCAAAAATGACCCATCTAACTATCGAACTGTTACGTTGTTTGACACCAGTTTGAAATTATTGATTAAGATACTTACAGGCTTTATAGACGACATAACGTTTACCACAAGATCAAAAAAACTAGAAAATATGTTTAAGGACCTAGAAGAGGCAGCAAAAAAATTTGGACTCTTTATTTTATAGAAGACAGGAGAAATAACCACAATATAAAGGAATATAGACGGTTAAGATATAAATTTGAGAAAGTAATTGTGAGTACCTATTGGTGACCGTTATAAACAAGGGAGAGAAAGGTGCAGAGATATATAAAAAAGAGCTATTAAAGCCTTAAAATAGATCCTCATGTCCAAACTGATCTAATAAGTAATAATAAATTTAGAACTAGATTTTATTGTGCCATTGAAAATAACGTTTCGACAGGTAACCCTTGTCTTTGTCAAGATTCTAAAATGTACAAGATTGAGAACAAAAAGTTATTCTAAAATATATAAAAACTTACCAAAACGTAAAACGAAACATTAATGAATGGGCAGAGAGTAAAAATTGATCGTTGGTGTTTTCGAAAAAGGTAAAGTGAAGATATATTACAACTTTAGGAGTTTTTTTATGGTGTTATATTTATTATTATTTAAATCAGATTTAAATATATTTTATTTAGATTCTTTGTATTTTTTTTGTCATTGATTGCGTTAGTGTCTGAAATCAAATTTATGCTTTTTCTCATTCTCATGTTTTGGAAGCGCAAATGAGCGAAAACGAATTCTGGATTGAAACAATCTACTGGTTTGCTCAATATAGACACCTTTACAGTTAGTACATACATGGTATCTATCTATGTATATATGGTATAGTATGTATATATATATACATATATATATATATATATATATATATATATATATATATTTATATTTATATATATATATATATATATATATATATATATATATATATATATATATATATATATATATATTGGCGAAGAAGATACAACTTTGACCTATACAAAATATACCAGGATCCGGATATCGTAACATTCATTCAAATAGGACGGCTGCGTGAGATGGGACATATGGAAGAATTAAAGAAGGCAAATACGAAACAAAATAAGCAAACAAATGTCAATAGGAACAAAAAACCAGAAGAAGACCGAAGCTTAGATACACTAAACAAATAGAAATGATATAAGAATCATAAAAATAAAAAATGGTAGAAAAAAAGCACGAAATAGATATGAATGGAGAAGAATTCTGGAACAGGTCAAAACTCAAAAAGGTTTGTCGAACCATTGATTATGATGATACATGCAGTTTGCTGTAATAACGAAACTTCTGCACGAATAACGAACTTAGAATAAACAACACATTTTTTGATCACAAAGACCAATACAAATATACATTCAATAACACCAGTGGACAAAGATCTATAATAGATTATGTTATATAACAGAGATATACTTCTTTATGTGCCGTTTTCTACCGAAGGTTGGCGACCATCAAACGATAGGTTTCTCTGTTTTGTGTCGCATGTATTATGTTCGCAGCTTCTGGTATTTGAAACCAGTCTCTCAAATTTCTCAGCCAGGATTTCTTCTTTTTGCCCAAACCTCTTCTACCTTCAATCTTGCCTTCCACGATAAGCTGTAGCAGACTGTACTTATCATTACGGAACACATGGCCCAGGTATTTTACCCATTCGTCTTAATACCTCTGTGTTGGTCATTCTGTCTGTCCAAGGTATTCTCAGTATGCGTCGATACAGCCACATTTCTAGAGCCGCTAACTTCTTTATAGTTGCTGCTGTTAACGTCCACCCTTTAACTCCGTAAAATAGGATAGAGAGTACGTAGCATTTCGTGGCGCGCCATCGGAGGTTAACGCTTAGGTGGCGGTTGCTTAAGAGCTTTCTCATTTTGATGAATTTGGATCTTGCTATTTCAATTAGGATCTTAATCTCTACATTTGGATCCCACTTATCATTTAGTGTATATACCAGATATTTAAATCGGTGTACTCTTTCAATACATTCGGCTTCAATATTCAGGTCGATATGTTGAATGTTCTTTTTACTGATCACCATAAATTTAGTTTTCTTTCTATTGATCTTCAGGCCAAATTGGTTGCCAGTTGTATTTACTCTGAGAGTACACAGAGATATACATCCATCCAAAATAATCGACGTAGGATGTCTCAACTAGTATTATGTAAAATAAGAATCATCCGGAAATACTTCACACTCAAGAGAGCGGCACCAACACAAACAAAAATCAAACCCGAAGGACTAAATACGGAATCCACGGAATACTTATACAGGATAAGAAAATCGGAAAAGATCACTGGGAATGAAATGTTAGAAAACGATAACATCGAGGAAAGCTGGGAAAAACTTAAAAATAACATAATTACCGCAGCAACAGCATCACTTGGAGATAGGAAAGTAGCGAATACTAACATATCAAAAACGAAAATACCATGGTTTAGAGAGAAAAAAGAGACTAAAGTGGAAGATCAAGTGAATAGAGCAAATAGAGGCTCATGCTGCCTGAATGAAAGAATATGGAGAAATAAAAATATCGGAAAAGAAATGAAAGGCAGAATTTACAAAACAGTAATCAAACCAATAATGACAGACGCGGCAGAAACACGACTTGACACAGAGAGTACAAAAAGAATGTTAGAAACAGCAGAGATGAAAACCCTGAAAGATTGATGGCAAGACACTACGGGACAGAGCTAGAAGTACAGATATACGACGTAGATGCAAGGCAGAAAACATCAAGATCTGGGTAAGAAATAGAAGAATAGAATGGAATGATAGACAGTAGAAGAATGATCATATAAGCCGACTTAAAATAGAGTAGTAAAGACAGCAAGAGACAGTTCCCCAATAGGAAGACGATCAGCAGGAAGACCACAAAAACGATGGAATGACAACTTACTGGAGGCACATTGAAAAATAGACACACATGTCTACATAAAAGAAGAAAAAGAAGATATCGAAGTGTATAACCAACCAAGTTAAGAAGTCCAGAAATTACTGGAGTGAAGAGCAAGCTGGCTGGGATATGTTTACCGTACTGTGGGCATATGCATATATTCAGAAAAATATTAGATTGTCTTTACGATGCTCCCATAAATAAACGCATGGAAAAACTAAATATAGGGAAATAAACATGTAAGTCAAGAGATAATAAAAATAAATAAAGAGAATATAAGTAAGATAAACAAAAAATTAAAGAAGAATCTAAAACAAATACTATAAAAATCAAAATCTACGCAAAAAAAAACAATTTGTGTACGCAAACTATTATTTTTTTTTGCTTTTATTATTGTCAAATTAATAAAATACTAGGTTATTTGCCAAAAATTACCCATTACCATATTTACTCATTAAAAAATAAAATTGAGAACCCAAAACAATCAATTATTTTTACATAACGTCTTTAATTCGGAAAAATCGCTTACCTTGAACATTTTTATAGAATCACTGTAATTAGTTAAATATGAACTGATACTAACTCCATAGATGTTCAGTACTTTTATAGCCACTTCTTCTTGTCCATGGCCTTCTACCTACGCTGGAGATCCATCATACGAAGTCTGGTTTTTAGCATTTTTTTTTCGTATTTATTATTTTTAAATAAATCAAAATATTATTTATTTGTACATATTTAAGACGATACTATTTTATTGCTGGTTGCGCCACTTTTTATTATTGTCAGGAACTAATGAAGTCATAGTAATAGATCAGTGTTTTCTAACGTCTGGTTTGGATAATGACAAAGAATAAAAATAACCTTATTGGGTGCATTATTGAAATTGGAAAATTTGATGTAATTATTTACCCTACGTTTTTATTAATTTTCGGATTTTTAATTTAATTGTTAATTAAATACAGTGTGTCACTTTTAAAACTTTACATTTCCATTAAACTTTACAAAATTTAAAAAATTTATTTAAAAATCCTTTATAAAAGGGATATAATTTAAACACCCAATCTGGCTATATCACAAAACGTTTTCACAAAATTAATAACACTTAACGGGTTTTTACCCAAATATTTAGTGGCTCAAATCATGTACACCTAGACACACTGATGATGGAATATGGATTCCGAAAACGTTTTGTGATATAGCCAGATTTGTTGTTTTAATTATATACCTTTTATAAAGGATTTTTAAATAAATCTTTTGTGATACATAGTATACAGCCAGCTACAGGAACTTAGTTGTTCCATTGGTATGGAGGGAACCAAAAAATTATTTTGATGATTGCTATTTCTGTCTTGTAAATATAATAGGCATTAATCGTAACAATCGACATACGTGGACATATCCTATCCTGGATTCAGCAATAAGACCAATTTTACACCAGCTTGAACAGATACTCATTTCAATATTTAGCAGTCTCCCTACGTTACCAGAGGACAATGTCGAAACGTTATCTGACGAACTATAGACTAATAGATTTGAGGAAGACAACAGTGATTTTAAAGGGGATTCAACACGTCCGGAGCGCTTTACTCAGGAAAAGCTAACTGATCTTATTAGAGATTTGAACCTTCTAAAGGATTCTTCCGAGTTGTTTGCCTCCAAACTAAAGGAAAAATATCTTCTTCACAAAGACACCAAAATTAAATACTACCGCAATAGAGAATTGCAGTACTGTAGAACGTTTTAGAGCGGCAGTCAACAGAGCCCGCATAGCCATGATGATTTCCAACCTTCGATAGAAGATGGAACTTAAAGAAGAAGAAGAAGTAATAGAGAAAGAGATTTTTTGGCTTTTTTTTCATGAAGATGATATGGTTTTTGTAACAATATTAAAGGACTCTTAGAAAAAATGGGTGTATCGGAGTATACACCAGATCACTGGCGTCTTTTTATCGACAGTTCCAAACGAAGTTTAAAGTGTGTCCTTCTACATAATGGCAACAAATATGAAAGTACCTATACAAATTGGGCATTCTACAAAAATAAAAGAAGAATATAAAACAATATCGCTGGTGCTAAAAAACATCAAGTATAACCAACATCAGTGGGCGATCTGTGTTGATTTTAAGATGGTGAACTTTCTCCTGGAATAACATGGTGGCTATACAAAAATCCTTGTTTCCTGTGTCTTTGTGATAGTAGGGCTAAGAACCAACACTGTAGTAAAAGAAAATGGCGTTCTAGAGATGCTTTAGTTTAAGGAGAATCTGACGTAGTTAACAAAGCATTGGTCAACAGGGAGAAAATAATATTACCTCCGTTACATATTAAACTAGGGCTAATGAAACAATTTGTAGAGGCAATAAACTAGAATCTTCCTTGTTTTGAATAATTGTCCAGCAAATTACCTGCACTTAGTAAAGAAAAATTGAAGCCGGAATATTTGATGGGTTTCAGATACAACTTATAAAAGATTCGCATTTTACAGAATCGATGACTGAGATTGAATGTAATGTATAGTGGCTCTTTTATGAAAATTGTGAAAAATTTTCTTGGAAACAATAAATCGGAAAATTACCAGGATATAGTGGAAGAAATGCTCAAAAATTTTAACAAACACGGTTGTCATATGAGTATTAAAATCCACTACCTTCACAGCCACTTAGACTATTTTCCAGAAAACATTGATAGCCTTAGTGAGGAACAAGGGGAACGCTTCCACCAAGATATCAAAAATATGAAAGAGAAGTATCAGGGAAGATGAGAAACTCACATGATGGCGGATTACTGCTAAAGTCTTCAAAGGGACCGACCTTTTAAAGCCTTTGCAAGAAAATCCTATAAAAGGAAGTTTTTAGGTGACTTCAAATAACAGATTTGTGTTGCGATGCTTTTTTTTTCTGTCTTTATAGAGGGAGATTTGGAATCTTCAAAAAACATCTTGGTCCAGGACGCCGCCTGACTGATCTTAGTGCAGGAGTCGTTCTTCGTGCTCCCGATGATAGTTTCCGAGGTAATTTAAACCTGTCTCGTTCCAGGTAGCGCGTAGAAGACCATTTCCTCCTTCCCCACAGTCTGACTCACGCCTATCTAACTCAAACAGTGTGACCCATTTCTCTAGCTTCAACTTCCAGCATCTTTCACTCTTACCCTTGCAGTTGGTCCAGCTGTCTTTTTTCCTCTTCCTTTTTCTTGATCACTACACGGATATAGCTGTGTATGTTAGTCCAACCTGATTTATTTTTAATCATTCTTCATTTCTCTCACTGTAACAAAATTCACACCTGTCTCTCTCTCTCCATTCTGTTCCTTTCCACTATCCATCTGCTGCAATCTAACATCGATACTTACATCACAGTATTAGAGTATCCACAGTATAGGCATTCATTTGTGTCAGCTTTTCCGAACCTAGAGAGGTAGGCCCTAAAACATCCATGCTGTGAGCACCTGCGTCAGGAAATAATCCAGTTGCCTGTGGCCACAGTCCACCCAATCTCCTATGTTTGGGATCAGCATTTTCGTCCACTGTGCCACATCCTCCGTGTTGTTCCATTCTTCTGACCATCTTTCAATTGACCTTTTCCTTTCCTGTCTTCTCTCCGCCACAGTAAGGTTTGGGCCTCTTCTCTCATAGAGCTCTTTTCTGTCCACTTGTATCATGAGCCTCCTATAGGCCGTAGTCTCCACCGCCTTCTTTCGGATTTGGGTCCCCCAATTTTGGTCATCACCCCCCCCCCCCCAACCTCAGCCGCACTATTCGCAGCCTTTCGGACCACCTCACGCACGTGCTCCCCCCATTTTCCATTCTGGTGTAATGTCACTCCTAGGTACTTTACTTGTTTCTTGGGTGTTAGACATGCTCCCGCACACTGCAATTCATCACTTTGCCTGTTCCTTGTCCCCTTCAGAATGATGGCTTCGGTTTTCTCTGCCGCAAGTTTCAGTCCATGCTGCGTCATCCATTTCTTTACGATGCGGCCTGCGTTCTGAACTCGTTATTTGAGATCTGGCTCATCCCGGGCCACTACCAGTACAGCGAGCTCATCCGCGAATGCGAAGGGGGTTGTGCCCTCTCCGTATTCACATTGCATAACCCCGTCATATGCCAGGTTCCATAGCGTCGGGCCCAAGACAGATCCCTGGGGTACCCCGGCCGTCACGTCCACTATCGTGCCCTTTTCTCGGACAGATACTCCGCCACCACATTCATCAGGTAACCAGGACATTCCCTCTCCTCCATTGCCTTCATTACCTCGTTCCACTGCAGCGTATTGAATGCATTCTTAACATCAAACAACAGCAGGGACGCCCAGCAATGTTCATCTCCTTTGTTCCGCAATGCTTCGAGTACACTCATGATTGCATCAAATCGTGCCAATCGTGCTTTTTCCTTTACAAAAACCAAATTGTCTCCGAGATAAACCACCTGACCTCTCAATCATGTCGTCTATGCGTACTCGCATCATCCTTTCATACAGCTTACTGATTCATGGAAGAAGAGAGATGGGGCGATACTTTTCCCTAGTCTTGGGGAGCAGTATTAACCTCGATATCCTCCAAGGCTCAGGAAAGGTTTGTGCTTCCAGCAGTGCATTCATGTGTTCCAGAAGTCACGCAGGCTCTGCCCGTCCTAGACCCTTCATCGCCTCAGGTGGTATCTGATCCATTCCGGGGGACCTACGCGTCTTGAGTGAACCAAATGCGTCAAAAAGTTCATCCATGGTAAAGGGTAGAGCCATCCCAGCTTCTTCATCCCTCCATACACCATGCCATCTGCCGTCCGGAAAGAGCTCTCTTGTTACCTCAAGCTTCTTGTCCATAGGCATTTCATAAGTAGTATACGCATAGAACTTCTTCATGGCGATCTTGTATCCCTGACCCCAGATGTGCTGCGATGCTGGTTAGGTTAGATGAAAAGTTAAGTTTTTTTGGCAGGTATGTGTGATAATTTTTTTAAGTTTATTGTTGTAGAATAAATATCTTACTTTTTATTCGTATTTTGTTTATTTGATGGGTAGCACTACCTACATATATGTAGGTTGTGCTGCGTTACAATACCCTATATGTTATAAATGTGATGTGTTGTCGTATTTTCTGAAAACGATCTGATGGAGCAAATCTGGTGGCATTTTTGGATTCAGCAGACCCAAATTACTTAGAAACAGTAAAAAAAATTCCGGAAGCAAACTGTGCGTTTACCAGTGTAATTTTTGGCAGACTAAGAGAGAGATAGCTAAAAAAATGCTATTTTAAACATCTGCAGAAGGGTCTGCCGCTTAACATAGAACTTACAAAAAAGATTTATAAAATTATTTCATTCTTGTAAAATTAAACCTTGGTTTATAAAAGATTAATTAAGATAAAACCACAAACACGTTGACACACAATGTGAATTTCTAGTGTTTACTTCCTAAAGATGTTATCATGAATATTTTTTTATATTTCTACATGTTTTAATTTCAGTTTTTTTCGATTCGGCCTACAAAGTTAAGCCTACAGATATTTTATTACTATACAGTCCTTTATTTTGACCTTAATTTTATTACTAATACGGTTTTAAAAGTAAACAACCATAGTAATTTGTTTTAATTTAATTAAAAACATTCACTGGTTTAAAACGTAGGAGACAAAAGGAAATCCTTCCATATACACACATAAAAATAATCTAGGTACACTTATATTAAAAGCTGTAATGTAAATCAATGTTAGCTGCAAATATGCATAAAAATAAATTTATGTTCTTTTTGGCCCGGCCCCGATATCTAGCAGATCATACAGCTTTTTATCGGTTCTGACAAATTTGATAAATACTAGTAGTTAAAATTAAAAATATAATTTAATTGGTATACTGTTTGCAACTTAAAGTTAAATGTGATAGTGCACTGAAAATCGTAGAATTCTGTGAGTACAAAACTGCATTATAACCTAACCTAACCTAACCTTATAATCAGAAGTTTAAAAGATAAAATATTTTATCGATTTCAAATCAACTTATCGACTATCAACACCTTTTTGCTGGTTCTTGCTTCTAACAAGTAATTAGGCTGCAGTTCAATTTTATTAACTGGCCAGGTCCGGCTTCAGATCCTCTGTGCCAATGTACGTAAATTCTCCGCGGAAAGATGGATGTATCGGAATTAGCTACTACCTCACGAAATATACCCAGTATGTCACATATATCTTACTCCAATGCATTAAACAGTTTCAAACATCCTTCAAAAGACCAAGGTATGATACTTTCAACCATACAAGGAATAAAAGTTTTCGAATATGTAAAAGCTGTTGGATCAATAGTACAGCCCAAAAATGTTGTTTGGGCATCCAAAATAGCAAACAACCGCATCTGCATCTCCCTCTCCTCGAAATATGTAGTTGATCAATTTCTTAGCTCCCACAAATATATAAATATTGATGGTAACCAGATTGAAGTAAGAAGACTTATAACCCCTTCCCAGAGACTAATCATATCTAATGTATGATTAGTCCTACTATACATAATAGCATAATTAAAGAGCACTTAAAAATTCTGTACTGTAAAAAACGAGTACTTCAAAACGGCACTCCACAAGGATCTACTCGTAAGTCCTACTCTCTTTCTAATTGCAATAAATAATATTATACATCAAATAAAACTACCTGTATTTACTAGCCTATATGCAGATGACTTAGTCATTTATCTAAAATCAAACAATATAACTCTGGGAACACATATACACTGCAAACTACCTTACACACAAATGAAAGCTGGTCGCAAAACACAGGGTTTATATTCTCTAGTGAAAAGACACGTTATTTAATTTTTAGCAAAAGAAAAAATTATCCTAAAGTTTAATTAACACTAAATGGAGTTGTCCTTAAAGACACAGAAGAACTAAATTTCTTAGGATTTTCTTTTGAACGTAACTTAAACTGGGAAAGCCACATAACCAATCTGCAACGTTCTTATCCAGAATTAATCTACTAAAAATGCTGTCGAATACCTCTTGGGGGCAGATACAACAACCTTACTTACTCTATACAGATCACTAATACTAAGTAAACTAGAATACGGCTGTTTATGCTACGATACTGCTAACAAAACATCCTTAAAAACACTTGACTACATTCAAAATATGTGCTTGAGATTAGTTTTAGGTGCCACAAGAACTAGTCCAGTAAGTAGCTTACAAGCTCTGGCTAATGAACTGTCTTTAAGCCTACGAAGGCAACTCCTATCACTAAATTACGTCGCCAGAATTTCAGCAAACAACAGCAGCATAACCTACTCAACAATACTTTGCAAAACAAATATATCGTCCGATCTTTACAGAAACATTGTGATAGAAAAACTACCATTTTCTGAGCGAATAAAACGTATTGGTCTTAATTTAGAACAGTTCAGTCTTACTATGCCTATTTATGTAAATTTTTCTCCTTGGATGATCAAACCTCCAAAAATAGACATGTCTCTATAAGAACTCCCGAAACATTCCACACGTCCTTTCCTTATACTGATGCTTCCAAATGTGATGAAGGACATGCTGCAGCCTACATTTACGAAAACGTCAAGACTACCATACAAATCCCAGCAAATTGTTGTATGTATACCGGAGAACTTACGGCAATTTAAAATCCACAAGGAATCTAAGTTCCTGTAGTTGGCTGTATACCATATATAACAAAAAAATTTTATTACAAAAAATCCTTTATAAAAGGTATATAATTAAAAAAAAAAAACAAATCGGGCTATATCACAAAACGTTTTTGGAATCCATATTCCATCATCAGTGCACTAGGTGGGTATACATGTATTGAGCCACTAAATATGTGGGTAAAAACCCGTTAAAAATTGTTTTTTAAATTTGGTTTACATTATATGGTAATACATTCTATGATGTTAAAGTTACCGGTGGATTTGGTAACATGGCGACGTATGACTTCACGTGAAGTTGCTGGTCCCGAGACGATGTGTCTACGAGGACCTGATAAAAGCAACTGAGTTGCTTTCTTTTTAATGGTTTGACATGTCCAACTTCTCTGAATTGTGCATAAATTTTAGACACAGTACCTTGTGCAATATTAGGCAACTGAGGATACCTCTGATTAAATAAGTTTGCTACTTCAACTTGACTTCTACAATTCTCACCGTAACCTTAATACAGCTAAAGATAATCTACCTGCTTATATCTATAAGGGGTGTATTGACCAACTTGTTGAACCATTACAGGTTATATTTAATCTAGCTTTAAAAACTAATACTTGTCCTAAAAAATTAAAAGATAGCATTACAGTTCCTATTTTTAAATCTGGTAATATTAATGATGTAAAAAATTATAGACCAATTAGTATTTTAAATTCTTTGGCAAAAATATTTGAATCTATTTTATATAACAACTTATTACAACATTTTATCAAATCTTTTAATCAATATCAACATGGATTTCTACCGGATAGATCAACACTTACAAATTTATGTATTTTCACACAATCAGCTGCAGATGCCATAAATACTAAGAGGCAAATGGATGTAATCTTCACTGATTGTGCAAAAGCATTTGATAGGGTTGATCATGGTTTATTACTAGAAAAACTGGGCACCTTTGGCCTCTCAATTAATGCATTAACATTTTTAAATTCGTACCTAGCAGATAGAAGTCAGCTAGTTAGAGTTGGTAATTTTTTCTCAGAGGAATATTCCGTAACTTCTGGAGTTCCTCAGGGCAGCAACCTGGGACCACTCTTATTTGCTTGCTTTATAAATGATCTTTATAGTTGTCTTAAATTTCTCACCTGTTTATTGTTTGCAGATGATTTTTTAAGATGTTTAGAGTTGTAGAAGATCAATGTGATTGCCAATCATTACAACTAGATTTGAATGCGGTATCTAATTGGTTTCAGATAAATATAATGGATCTAAATGTTGAAAAGCGTTCAGTGATGACCTTTACACGTATCAGGAACTTTATTAAAATGGTTTATTATATCAATAATAGAGAATTGCATAGAAAATCCGTGTGTAAAGATGTTTGTGAATTTTTAGCAAAGCTTGCACTTCAATGATTAGAAACACCAAACATTTTAAGATGATAGATAGCATAATTAAACTATATACTATATGATTCCTTGGTAAGACCACATCTTGAGTATGCTTCTGTAGTTTGGGCACCCCATGCAGAAGTAAATATAGATTTAATTGAAAAGGTACAAAAAAGGTTTTTAAGATATCTATATGTTAGAAAATATAATTCTTATCCATACTTGATGTCATATCGGAGTATGCTTGAAACTTTCAAATTTGTAACACTGGAACAGAGACGGAAAATGCAAGCAATGCTACTTGTATATTATATTGTGAATAACTTAAAATATAAAGACTTATTTTTGATCAACTATATAAAGTTCTTGGTACCTAATATTAACTTAAGGTTATGTTATAAAGGGCTGTTTTTTTTATTTGTGAGACAGACTGCTCGCCCATAAACAACATGATGAGGTAGTGCCATATAATACTAAAAAAAATAGCGACATAGATATCTTCAACACCAACATCAAAGCAATTAAATCTAGCTTTCTATCCGCTTCGATCACTGGTCAAAATCCCTACTTTTATGGTATAATTTCACTATTTGAGAGAGTGAGTCATCGTTTAAAGGCCCAGAAATGCGGAAAGCCGTTTGGAAGTCCAGTGACGTACACTTACTTTTATTTTAACGTTAATTATATTTTATTTTTCAAATATTAATGTTTGAAATAGGCCACAATATATTTATTTACAAGTTTTTACTGACGTTTCGATCTCTATATCCAAAAACCGCTTTCAAAGATATAAATGATAGTTATATTTATTTTATTTGTTTATTATTATATATTTTTATAATCTTATATTGTTTATTTTCTTTTTTTTCTATCTTTAAAAACGGAATAGAGATCGAAACGTCAATGTATTAAACATGGAAATAGATATATTGTGGCTTATGTCTAACCTTATCCCTAAAAATACAGAATGCCACAAACAAGCAGCTATAGAAAAATAAATACATCTGTCATTTGTATGTTTAAAACGGTCTCTTTATAGAGATCGAAACGTCCGTAAATTAAACATTTGAATAAATATATTGTGGCTTATTCCCAACATTATTTCTAAAAATACAGAACGACAAGCGAAAAGCCATAGAAAATAAATAGTACTATCATTTGTATAATTGAAAACGGTCTCTGGATATAGAGATCGAAACGTCAATAAATAAACATATAAATAAATATTTTGTGGCTCATTCCCTACATTCCCCTAAAAATACAGAATGCCACAAACAAAAAGCTATAAAAAAGAAGTAATTTTGCAGAAAGTTTACTGATACCAACCGGCTGTCGCGGAAGTTACGCTAAAACGTCTTTTGACGTGACCCGTCCTTAAAGAGTTACACAATGAAATTTTTTTAAAACAAATTTTAAGACAGTTTCCACACCACCCCAGAGGTATGTCTTGTGCCATATTATCTTATTAAATAAAATGAACAAAACTCTTAAACAGTATAAAACAAAACAAAATAAAATCCTATAAAACAAAATAAAATTCTATAAAAACAAAATAAAAATAATGTTTGATGTGTTTAAACACAAACACTATACACACTTACTATGTTCTTCTCGTTTTTTTTTTGTTTTTGGTTTCTTTTATGCTGATGTTCTTATTAAACTATTAGAAAATATTATTCGCTGTCTAAACCTGAAGATGCAGTGCTGCTATCACTGTCATTATCTTTACCACCTGGTGTAATTATAATTGGCTCTAGTAAAACTTTGATATGAGTGTCAAGTTCCCACATACGATGTTCTTCTTTAATTATGTGGCCTATACATTTAGCCCATTTCTCTGGAGTTACATGGAGGATTGCTTGAATCAAAAGTTTCTTAATTTCGTTTAATTTGAACGTTTTGTTATTGCGTGCTACTTCTCCTTTCACTTGCTCCCAGATAAGTTCAATGGGATTAAGTTCGCAATGATAAGGTGGTAGACGCAGAACTTTGACACCATAATCTTTTGCAGTTTCATCTACAGCATATTTAAGATATTCAATTTTCCTTAACCGTGCAATGTCAAGTAGCTTAATTTTGAGCATTGATTCTTCGTATGCAATCCCCTTTTCTGTAAGCCATTCTTGAATCCTTCCTTTCAATTTCTTTAATAATCACTTGTTTTTTTCGATTCAAATTGAAGAAAACCATCATCAAGAAACCCTGTATCACTTCCTATATGGGTGACGATTAAACGCCGTCCCTTTCCTGATGGAGCTTTTAATCCTGTATATCAGCCTTCTATAAATGCTTCGCGTTTACTTTTGACATTTAAATCTTGCCAAACTTTTCCAACTGTATGACCTTTTCCAACCTTGGTTAATCCAGGTTTCATCCAAATAACATATTTTGCGTCCATTGCTGCGAATTTTGCGTATTTCTTCTAAATATTTTCTTCTCCGCACAATAATTTTATTTTTTTCTAATAGCATACTTTTTCTGTTGAGTTTTACATATCGAAAGTTCATTTCACGCATGGTCCTGGTTAAGACTCTACGAGATATCTTGGGTAAGGAGTCATCGTTTTCGAGCTCTTGAGAAATATTTTTTAGTGTTGGAATTTCACTCCGAAAATAAAATGAATGAATTTTTCAACGTATAATATTCCTTGTCTCGTCATCCAAAACAATGCTTTTCGTACCTCTAGTTTTACCTTTTTCTTGCTTTTTATTTTCCGATGTATTTTTAAGTACACGATAAATACAGCTAACGGATACTTTTGTTAAACTGCTACAAATGTCGACCGCTTGGGTAACATTTAATTCCATTTTTCTGCCGACAATTCCATCATAAACGTTTCGTATTATTACCTTCTCTTCGGACGTTAACATTTTCCGTCTCTTTTGCGGCATTTCATTTTTGGAATCAACATCAGAATTTTGCAGTCTTCTCTTGGAACAACTCGGTTTTTCGTCCAACTCCAATAAAACTCAAACCAAATAATCACAGAATATAACTAAAAATTTACTATAAAACGACAAACTATAACAGTCGTATTATCAATAACACGTTTTATCAATAACACAAACATCGCATAAAATACCCTATCCTCAGAAACGCCAATGTAAATGAACTATTGTTGATGGGCACTCGCTCGACAAAAACTAGTTTTACGGCTTTCTGTGGATCTGAATTGAAACGGAGTTCCGTCGCTAATTCCAAAGTTGCCAAACGATTTAAAAATATATGTACGAAACGGAACATATAAATAAAATTTATTTCATTACAATTTTGTGCTTAATTTTTACTATTGAAAAACTCAGGGTTTTTTGTATTTTTATGACGGTAATAATCGCTGCGTGGAAGAATACAGGTTTTGTATGACCATAATTACAACTTGTGAACAAGAATTGGCTACACTGTACGACAACTTCTGGTCAAGTCTACTATAGAGAAGCACAAATAAATATACTACTTTATATATTCTGTAATTTCTTATGAGGATACGCAAATTGCAATCGAGAAAACAGGCAGTTTTCGAGGGCCGCTGTGTACATTTAAATTTGAGGATATTCGGCGTTTAGACTATGATATCACTCTTCCAAATTGAGGGTTTCTACTATAATTACATTTTATTCTGTAAAATGTGTTTGTTGTGGAATAAATAAATAAACACATTTTTCTTTGTTCGAGTCTCATCTTCGATATGGTCTTCCTTTTTGGGGTTCTAGTACAGCTGCTCAATCTGATGTTATTTTAAATTACAAAAAAGAGCAATACGGTATCTGTTTGGTCTTAAAAGAGCAACACATTGCTGAAGCTACTTCAAAATCTATATTATATTCGGCAAAAAAATTATACAACCATCTCCCTTTACTACAATTACAGTACAGCAATGGACTGTTTATTTTATTATCTTTTATTTTGTGATATTGACGATTTTTTGACGACTTTTTGTTAAGTTTGTCCATAAAATTGTACAATTTTTAAGGACAATAAAGCATATTTCTATTCTATTCTATTGTATTCTATACAAAATGTCGAAACTGACAATAATTTGTTATTTTGATTTTTGGAATGTTTTATAATTTTTTACTTTATAAATTCTTTTCAAACTATAATCAAATTTTATTTTATTTTTATCAAATGATATTTTTGTATTTCATTATTAATTTAATATTTAGTCTCACTTTGACGGGTGTGTCAATTATAGCGATCCAATGTCACATTCTGTTCTATTCTTTCTTGTCTTTCTCTCTTTGTTGTAGCCACATATTTTGTTTATCTTCGAGGTCCGTAGGCCAACTTTTTTTTTCAATGAAAGTAAATGGAAAGTTAAAAAGTACAAGAACCTTTGAAAAATCTTTGACTGTAGTAAGGGTCGAACCACCTGCAACTATACCACTCATAACAAAAGTGAGCCTTGTCACCCGGCTACAAATTTTGGTCGATTATCGATTTTGGTTGATTAAAAAGATCATTTTTGATCTAACTACAAAATAAACAAAATATTTAAACTCAGATAAATTTATTCAAAATCAAAACAATAACAATTAAATGTAAAAACGAATATCACGATTTTTTTTATCATATTCCATTTTACCAATAATCACCATATCCATATCCATCATAATATCCTCCATCATAATATCCTCCATAATACGGAGTTCCGTAGTAGCCTCCCCAGTAAGGATTGCGATAATATCTACGACGAAAACGCCTTCTCCTATAATATGGATAGAAGTGTTCAGATGGCTCCAAGTCTTTATCATCTGTAGCTATAGCTTGAATGTTCAAATCTTTGTCTTCTTGTGACGGATTTGTTTCTTGGTCTAGAGGAACAGCCATTGCAACGGCCACTATTAGAGCCAATACGACAATTTCCTATAAGTAAAATTTATAATAAAAAATCAGATAAAACAAAGGTTCAACTGTTCATAGATAAACAAAAGATATTGATAAAGAATATTGTTTAAAAAATATGAAAATATTATGCGTTGTTCATAAAAGTTATGCAGATTAATAAAATACCAAACAAATAGAAAAATCATAATGAAAATTAATGAAAAGATAATTGGAAAGCAGTAAATAATAGACATAAGATATGGATGTTAAAACTCTGCATATACTAAACACATCTCAAGATTGTTAGGAAATGATTATTGATATAAACGCTATAAGATACAGGGTATTTCTAATATCGGTATTTTTTGTAAATAAACCATTAATGTAAAAGTTTCTTCAGTAATACATATTATAAAACTGTACATGCAAACCATTTTTTAACACTTAGTTCTTAAACAAAAACAATTAGCATAATAAAAACGTTCGATAAGTGAAAACTTTATAACTTTTTCATGAGTAAGCAATAAAACGAAAAAAAAAATCGGGAGAGTGGAGATAGGATATGTCTCCTATCTCCACTCTAAAATTTCACCTAATTTTTTTAATCAACTATAATAGTAATAATTATAGTAGTATGTATATAGTAGTAAGTATTATAGTAATTTTGCATGCGACGGGAGGTCCAATCAATCACCATCTAGTTATTCGTTAAATTTTTAAAATAATAAAATTCTTGCATGTAATCCAAGTAAATATGAGTAGTACTAGATCAAGTATGATCTGTACTCCTCTGACTCTTCTGAATATTTTTTTACTATATCGTGTTAATTGGAAACGAGGACTTTTTATAACAAATTGCAGGAAAGCATACAACACACGAAAACACGAATGACAATGGGCAAAGACTATGTAACCTAGTAACAAGAAAAAATTTGTTAATAACCTCAACGAAATTTGAACACCATAAAAAATATAACGTAACATGGAGGTCACCAGATCAGAAAATATACAATAAAATTGAACACATAAAATTATTAATAAACGAAAATAATCATCAATAAAAGATGTAAGAACATTTAGAGGTACGTGTGCAGATTCAGACCACTATATGATCACAGCCAATATAAAACAAAAAACTATAATTTGAATAAAACAGAAAAATCGACATAAAAAGTGGAATGTGAATAAAATGAGTAATGAAGAAGTAAGAAAAAAATATGAAGAAGCAGTAACAGTTTAAATAAAAGAGAAATATAAAGCAAAAGATATAAACACAGAATAGGAGACGATCAAAAAATCGATTGAAGAAGGTGCAAATATGCGGGTAGGTTAAAGTCAGGATAAAACAAATAACGGAAATAACAGGAAAAAAGTGCAAGCCAGAATTAAATGGCTAAAACATAGATAAAGAAGAATATGAAAAATTAAGAAATAATGCTAAGAAAGTGATAAGGCAAAATAAAAGACGATGGGTAGACGAAAAAATACAGAAAATAGAGCAGGAAAGAACAAACAGAAATACAAAAAATTTTTACAGAAAGATTAAAGAAAAAAACAAAAAATACAAAGTCAAAACTAAAACAACCAAAATAAAAATAAGAGACTGCAAGAAGTTGAAGAAGACCTCCAAAGAGCAGGAGTCAGAGAATCGAGAGGAAAAACTAGAAACTAGGAAAAAAAAGGAGAGATATCGTCAAGAAGATAACATAAACAAAAGGATTAATCCACTCAAGAATATATATATATATATATATATATATATATATAATATATATAATATATATATATATATATATATATATATATATATATATATATATAATCATAAAATAACATTTCATTACAATAATAAAATACAGGGTATCATTAAAGAAAACTCAAAAAATACACATCATTCTAAGTTCAATAGTAGACTATATTAAAAATCTTTTGAATATAATTTGTTTTTCGATGTCAAATCTCTACAATTCTAGAGGGTGGCAATAATTTCGCTACAAGATTAATAAAAAATCGTAATTATCTTTAAAACTACTTCGTGTAACACTGTCAAACTTATTATAAATCCTTTATTAAAAAAAGAAGAACATCGACAAGAGTCGATAGATGTAATAACATACGGGGTGTTCCATTAAAAAAAGATAAGTTTGTTCCATCCCGTCAAATGGATAGCCCTGTATATTTAAAAATATTTTATAGTATGGCCCTATCTATGCTCCAACTTTTACCTAAATCATTTTTTTCGTATCTCTTACGAGAAATGAGTAATTGGAGTTCTTCGCAGTAATGCCGCACCCTGTATATTCTTTCCCGAAAATATTTCTGTCAAGACCAATACATAAATAGGTAATAGAACTTTGCACTCGATAGGAGATATTATTTATTAAAATATGGTTGTGTTAGGGACCTGGACGTTAAAACGGTTAGTCAAGAAATTAGAAAATTTCGATAAAACCATGAAAACACCTCCATACTCATACCAAAATTAAAACTTACAGCTTCTCGACAAGACGGATCAACTTGTTAAACTGTTTGTTCGGGCTATTTGGCCGTTGTCTTCTGAGATTAGTCCTCGACGTTCCGCCAAAACTAGGGGTTGGCATCTTCTGGAGATGTTTCTGCTTCGCTTGTAAGTTGAAACTGACGCCGCGTTGTACTGTGGATGCCATAAATATGGCTCCTTGGATAGTTATCGAACAGGCAGTATTTGGATAATAGTATACTACCAGAGATCATATAAGTAATAAGACCACTAATTATAATTCTTTCTGAAAAAATCACGATCCCTTCCCGAAGAGCCAAAGACGCGCCGAATACACCTATGGCAAGCGTCAGTTACAACGCATTTTGCTCCCTCAGAGGAAATGGCCGCTGTACACAATTTGCCGTATCCCACATGGAAAGCGCTAAACAGACTAAGAACTGGCATTTCACGTTGTGCCAGTAACCTGAAGAAATGGGGATACCAGGAGAACGATACCTGCGACTGTGGCGCGGTTCAGAATAGTCACCATCTACTATCATGCACAGAGATGAGAGAGACCTGCACAAAAGAAGACCTATTCTTAGTGAATGACAGGGCCATCTATGTGGCCAACCATTGGAAACACAAAATTTAAAGCTGTTGGTGTACCGGACATGAAAAGTAAGTAAGTACCACTAATTGGCGAATTAAACAAATACAATAAAAAACTATGGATAACTATGGTAGATTCTTCTTCTTCTTATGCCGTCCCCATTAACGGGGGTTGGCGACCACATTTTTAAAAGCTTCTCTGTCTTCTGCAACGTGGAATAATTCGTCTACAGTCATGTTTGTCCAGTCTCGAATATTTCGCAGCCATGACTTCCTCTTTCTACCTATATGGTAGATTACGAGAAGGCATTTGACTCCAAAGAAATTTGTGCAATCCTCAATGCCTTAGCAACAACAGAGTTATGTTAATCATTAAGTATATATGTATATGACAACATAACATTGCAAGCAAAAACAGAAGAAAAACTACAGAAAGGGGTTAAATAATAAAATTCTATCTCATCCAAGCTATTTACTTTAGTTCTATAAGTTGTTTTGATCTTTAGAATGGGCAAATAAAGGAGTGAGGATAGACGGCGAAAACCTGAACCATCTAGGATTTGCCGATGATAATGCGTTATTAGCAGAAGACTAGGTCTCATAGCATTACAGGAAATGCAGGAAATGCTATTCGTATAAGTATGCGTAAGTACAAAATCAAAAGAAATAGATATAAGAACTTGAGAATGGCTACCAGATCGAGGTTCGTCGAATGTTATGCAGAGTCTTTATGGGGTAGAAGCTTGGACTCTGAAAGCCCAATCCGTAAAAAAATTGAAGGCATTCGAAATGTGACTATATAGACGTATACTTAAAATTTCTTAGACTGCAAAAGTCTCAAACGAAGAATGGACACGACAGAAAGCTTAGGAACACAATTAAAATAAAAAAAAAACATGGTATCTGGGCCACATACTTCGAAACGATAAATACTCTCTGCTACACGTCATTGTGCAAGAAAGAATAGACGAAAGAAAAGGCTTGGTAAGAGGAATATTAGAGATAGGACTAACCTCAAAGTTGAACAGATATTTCACGTTGCAAAAGAATGGGAAGTGTTTAAAGAAGTAATCGTCAACCTTTGTTAGAAGACGGCACAATAAGAAGAATGAGAATGTATGACTGAAGATATAACTATGGACAATAATTTTATAGAAAAGGTTAAGTCTTATATATACTTAAGACAAAAAATCGAACTATCCAAACTCAACAAACTCTGCGAGACAGAATAACCAACGAAGACATCAGGAGAAGAACCGGAGTGACTGACATCATCGAGAAGATAGCCAGACTAAAATGGAGATGGGCAGGACACATAGCCAGAATGACAGATGGGCGATGGACAAAGAGGTTATTGGAATGGAGGCCAAGGGAAGACAAGAGAAGCGTCGGTCGACCACCTACAAGATGGACTGACGATTTAAGAAGACTCGATAAAAACTGGATAAGAGCGGCGCAAGATAGACGGGGTTGGAAACATGAGGAAGAGGCCTATGTTCAGCAGTGGACTCTTGAGGCTGGATGATGATGATGAAACTCAACCTAAAAACTGATTTAAATAGAAGATGTTACTTAGCATGGGCAGCATTTAAAAGATTACAAACAATATCTAAATCAAACTTATTTAACAAATGAACAAATTAAACAGTATTTAAATCCAATGTTTTCTCAATATTTAGCTATGCCTCTAAAACGTAAACTATCCAAACAGCAGATAGGAAGAGAACCTATGCATTTGAGATGTAATGTTGTAGAAGAATGGAAATCCTTTGACAGCCAGACAAACAAATACACCTGTTCTTGCGGAAATTAATAATCCACAACGTCTCTCCAGTTCCATATATTCAAAAATATTATGGACCTTTAGATATATAACACATGCCGATAATTTGGAGAGACTAATAGTCCAAATAAAACCGGAAAGAAGAGGGTTAACCAAATTGACTGATATAATAGTAGAAAAGTGATTAACACGTTAATGTGGTACGTGCCACCCAAAATAGGAATAGATGGAGAGACTTCGTAAATAGAGCAATACGATCTCTGGAATAAACCCAACATTCATATTCACTACGACTTGTTAAGATGTATAGATTTGAAGGCGGTATAAAAAAAGGTAATAAAAAAATAACGCCGAAGGAACATTTTTCGATATACATTTCTATATAATCATACATTTTCTTAAATAACAATAGTAAATTTAAAATTTTTAAAAACGGTTTCCCAATTGATCCATTTAAAGAAATTTAAGAATAGTACTAATAATTGAAAATGAATTAAACAGAAACATACCTTTATCATTCTGAATAATATTGTTAACGGTTACAAAAATTGAGTCAACTGACACATGACTAGCCCATATGTGGATTTATATAAGACTATTGATGCTTTTTTGGTTTTATTTTACGAAGATATTGTTTGTACATAAATTGACAAGAACATTAAATGTCTTTTATGTTTATTTATCTTGTCGTGAACGAGATTTGTTATGAATTATTTTGAAAGTTAGAAATATAGTGTAAAAATCCCCAAAACATAAATATAAAATGCCTCAATAAAGTCTAGAGATTTTGGTCAAACTTTAAATTCATAGTTGTCGATAGTTAATATTTGAACGGGGTATTTTTAAAATTGTCCAAAAATGATAGCTCGTCTAAATCAGAATATCATCAATATTTTGGGTATTAATGAAATATTACTGACTTAAAATTAAATATATTGTAATATACCTGCTTTTAAATAACACTTGTACGTATCAAATGTATTTTAGTGACTACCTCAAAATTTTTTTGAATGAGGCTATTAAACATGATGTATGAACTGGAACCGCAATGTTTAGTTTATACAATTTAGACGATAACTCTTTGGATGATCCCATGTGTTTGGTACATTCGAAAAAAATGTGGTTAAAGTCTTTCAGTAAAGTGGGGTCTTTACTACTACTACAACGTTCATTAAGAAAGAAAGGTAAAGGATTCTTTATTTCGAAAGGATGAACATGTGAGTCCGCTTTAGGGATCTTTCGATCCTCTTCAAGTTAGCTTTGAATGTGTTGTGGTAAAGCAGAACAGCTCGAAAAATACACTATGGTAGTGGTGTGTGTAGTGAAGCATCTTGGTGGCTGTTGAGATGGAGTCGCTACTGCGACTCTACAGCGGTGAAAGGCTTGTCTGGAGGAGATGTTCTTTCCAGAGTGTAGCATTTGTGTTTTGAGCTAGATGTCACAAAGACTGGGTTTGTAGTTACTATTGTTCCTACAAGTCATTTTTACGTCTAAGCTACCTGTGGCAAACCGCCTCTCGAAATCTGAGTAGCACAGGTAGCCCAGTGTGAGTTTGTTTGTGATGCCATGTCAGTGATGGACGCTACCATTTCGATGTTACTTCGTAACATCGTCAGTTACTATAGTTTATTTTTATGAACGAGAGAGTAATTAGCATAATTTTAACTGGTAGCTCCGACCACTCCATGGGCGTGCTCAAGATTAATTGAAAAATTACTTTGAATAATTGTAAAAAATAAATGAATTATTTCAGTGTTATAAAGTGTTATGTGTATGTAAACAAAAGTGACCTCTTTTATCACACACTATATTAGAACTGACTGGCCTACATTAAAAAGGGTTTTAAAAAATTCACATTTTTTTTAATTTTTAAAAATTACAAAAGAGAAAAAGTGTTTTTAAAACCGTCTAAGGTATGTTAAATAGATGAATAAAAATATTAATATAAAACTTACAGCTACTTGTTACAAATCCAAATCAGATTCAGAAGATGAACTTTCAGAACCAAGATTTATAATAACTGGCTCGATCATTTTATCAGTAATATTGTCCAGCTTCCACATTTTTTCCTCTTCTTTAATAGTGTGATTTACTGCCTTTTCCCAGTTTTCAGGTTTTACATTATTTACGGCCTCCAAAAACAACTGTTTAACATCATGAATTTTAAAAGTGGTATTTTTTCTTGAAACTTCACTCTTTATCTGTGCCCATACCAGTTCAATCGGGTTTAATTCACAATGATATGGTGGGGATCTAAGTACTGTCATTCCACGATTTTTGGCAATTTCATCAATTTCGTATTTTTTAAATTTTTCTTTACTAAGGGCACACAACGAATAAAGTTCCTTTCTTATAGATCCGGGAAGGTACGTAATATTTTTTGAACTCAGCCAATTCTGCAATTTTTTAACCACTTGGTTGTGGACAGTCCTTCTATAAGTCTGGAGTGATAACTTGCATTATCCATTACTATTACACAGTTCTTAGGAAGAAGATCTATCATTTGTTCGAACCATTCTTGAAAGACATCAGCGTTCATGTCTTCATGGTAGTCACCGGTACGAGTTGATTCAAAAGTTAATAAACCACCTTCAACAAAACCGTCTGAACTGCCAATGTGTACTATTATCAGCCTGCGTCCCTTTCCTGATGGTGGGTTTAAACCAGTAGATAAGTTATTTACAAAAGCGTGCCTTTGACTTGTAACAGTTTCATCCTGCCAAAATTTATTTGGTGTATGACCCTCGTTGATCCATGTTTCATCAAGATAAAATATTTTTCTTTTTTGGTTTCTCATTTCCTTTATGGTTCTTAGAAAATGTCTTCTCCATATGACAATATCGCTTCTTTCTAATAAAATAGACTTTCTGGGATTCTTTTTCCAGCGGAAGCCTATTTATTTTAAAAGTTTCCATAACGTACTTCGACTCATTTCTGGGTAATCCTTATCATCTCGAACTGAGACAAGAACTTTATCCAATGTTGGAAATTCTTGTCTAAAGAAGAATTCATGCACTTTCCGTCGAAGTCCTTCTTTAAAATGATATTCTATTTGAAATTTTGGTTTCCCTGGAGCATTACGTGGCATTTGAAAACTACCACATTTCTCTTCTTTAATAACTCTGTAAATCGTAGATTTCCCAACACCAAGTGTACTGCTAACTAACTCAACGGTCTCATCAACACTTTCACATAAACGTTTGTCTGTCAATGATTTAAAACAATTAAATATTAATCTTTTTTCATTAACTGTTAGAGGACCAATTTTTCGGCGTTTACACGGCACTTCCAAATTTTCCATAACACTAGTATACACAATAAACTGCACCCTTATACAAAATGGAAAAACCCACTATCACAGTTTCTGTGGAATAAGTTTAGAAGGTAATTATCTAGTCAATTACTGTCGTAGATTCCTGGAATTAAAGAATTAAATGTTTGATTGTTGAAACCCTTACTTCGTGGAATGCACTCATTTCAGATAAAATAAAACGTTTTATTTTATCTAAAGAATTAAACTTTATTTTGCAAATAGGCAAAGAATTAAACTTTATTTTGCAAATAGATCAAATAAAACGTTTTATTTTATCTAAAGAATTAAACTTTATTTTGCAAATAGGTAGGTACTTATTAAACTTTTATTGGTTATATATAACCAATAAAATAAACATCTTACATTTCTTGAAAATTCATTAGTACCTGTTAACCTCCATCACTCCGACACTGGCAACCCTTTTTAGGGATTAGTAACCCTCACAACTATTGTATTCTATTCTGCTCCAACCTTTATACCTGGTGGTCATACTCAATTTAAAATTGTTTTCCTATATACTTCTGTAAACTTGTTGACACATATCTGTTTTCATTAAGTCACCCGTATCAACAGTTTAGGGATTTGCATACATAATTTATTGTTTTATTACTCTCTCATACATAAAAATACACTATAGTTCCGTCAGTCGCTTAGATATTCTCTGCCGACCCTAGAATTTGTGCAGGGTACAAGATTCAGTTGTCGGCCGGGGCGGCAGCGAGGATACTTCGGTAGCAGATAGAAGACCCCTTTCACCGTCATGCTAGTATTAGTGTGATTGTGGCAACATTTTCGGTAATATGAATTTCACGAAATGAGAAGTCCCAGGGTTTTCTGCATACACTGCGTAGAATCCTGCGCTCCGCAGTGGTCAGTTTTTTCTTTTGATAATCTTTTAGAAAGCAATATAAGTTAGACTTATACTCCATAACGGGCTAAATAAATGTGTACGAGAGTTTTTGTGTGTGTTTTTCCAATTTCCCCTGTAAGTGGTATAAGGATGCGGGCTCGATTTCTGACCCTATCTAAAGTGGCCTTTAAATTAGGTTCCCAGTTGAGTGTCATAGTGAAAAGAACACCCAAATAGGAAGCTGTCGGTCTAATATCGAGCCTTTGTCCCATCAAATTCGCGGGCGACGACTCTTATGTCTTATACATGGATGTTTTGGGGCTGCGGAACACAATGGTTTGTGTTTTTGCAGCGTTAAGTCTAACTCTCCACTTATTGCACCATTGTTCGACGCCGTTTAAAAGAGTTTGTGCTCTTCTAAAAGTTCTCTCAGGAAAATAACCGCTCGCTGTTGTGAGGAGGGCAGTATCATCTGCGTAGAGAAACAGTTGAGTGCCTTGGATGTTTTGATTTGAAATATTGCTGTTCTATATTATGTCCAACAGGGGCACTGATTTGATACAACGCTAGCACTGCTTTGAATACTCATATTTTAAATAGATGGGCTGGGAAGCAACCATGATGAATTTTAATTCTAGTAATAGTGGAATCATATGATTTGAAAGGAAAAAAGGTTAGGTAAGGAATGGTATTGGGCAGAGTTGGATGAGTTGAAAAATAGTGACTGTTATGGGCATTAGTAATACTTTTATATAAAGTTTCCCATTTATTCTTGGCATCGTTTTTTATTAGTGGCAAGAAATCAATATTATTTTCAATTCTATTAGAGTATCACAAACACTTTTGGCTGCCATATCTACTTTTTCATTACCAGTAATACCTGTATGCCAATTTTTTTATTTCTGCATTAAAGACAATAGTTTAGATTTAATGTTTAGTATTATATCGATTTTAAAGTTGTAATTGAAGAACCAATGAGTGCTTGCAAAACCGATTTGGAATCAGATAGAATAGCTCTCTTAATTGAATTTTTTTCAATCCAATCAAGCGCTTTATTTATAGCTAAAGCTTCTAATACAAAAATTTTATATATATTTAAAATATGGTACTTTTCCACGTATTGGACGGCCGGTATAACAAATGAAAAACCCACATTTTTTCACTTTTGAACCCATCTTTATAAATGTAAACATCACTGCAGATATGCCTAAAACTTACTTTAAAATATTTTTAAATACTTTTCTCCAAATTTACGCATTATATAATGGTAACGAAAACATATCTATCGTTAAAATAAAATATTTATGCAAAATAAATAAACAAAAGTGATGTACAAAATATACTGCACCAGACATATAACCTACTATTTAAGTTTAGATATGGTATGAAACAAAACATTTGATATGAAAGTCAGCGGTGCATTTTGAACACCGCATTTTTGCTCTATCATGATACAAACCACATCAAGTTGGTTTTCCTGTTAAATCACGAAATGGTCTAGTCGGTCATAGCGAATATCAACGTTTCCATTGGTCGATGGACGATGTAAACCAGATGTAAAATAATAATAAGTGAAGACATTAGAGTAGAAGACATAAGTTAAGAAAATATAACGTACAGTGTATACATGAATGGGTCATCATCATCATCATCATCTTGGTGCTACAGCCCTTAGAGGACCTCGACCTTCTCAAGCTTTCTACGCCATTCTGTTCTGTCCCTTGCTTGCATTTTCCAGTTGCCGACTCCGATCTTGTAGGTATCTTGTGTTACCCCGTCCATCCACCTCAGCTTTGGTATACCCCGTCTTCTCATTCCCACGCTGGGGATGAACTGGGGATGAAATGACGGGTTGCGCTGTTAGAATCTTTTTTATCATGTTCGATTCAGGGGCCCGGGCTACATATCCTGTCCACTGCAGGCGCTTTCGCTTAATTATAGTGGTAATATCTTTACCACCAAACGTATGCTTGTAGATATTCTGCAGTACAAAGTTATATCTACGCCTCCATATTCCGTTCTCACAGACCGCTCCGAATATCTTGCGTAGCACCTTTCCTTAAAAAATCGATAGAGCGGATTCATCTGTTTTAGTTAGCGACCATGCCTCTGATCCATATCTGAGAACGGGAACTAACAGTGTTCTCTACTGTCTTATACGAGTTTTTTGAGACAGACGTTTGTTAGCTAAGTACTTTGATAGACCATGATAACACCTGTTTGCAATTATTATTCGCCTTTTTATTTCCTCAGATATTTTATTATAAGGGGTTAACCGATGTCCCTAGATATATGAACTCTTTGACTGCTTGGAAGTTTTGGTCATTGATGATTAAATCTGCGTCAACATTTCCAGCTCTTGTGTTTGTGTTAGTCGCCATGAATTTGGTTTTATTTTGATTTATATGTAACCCCATTCGTTCTGCTGCTGCTACTAGCTCGATTAGGATTTCCGCAGTTCTCGCCCTGGTTCTTGTTATAATGTCCACGTCGTCTGCATATGCTAGAATTTGGACTGATCTATTAAATATTGTTCCCCTGCTATCTAAATTAGCGTATCGTACAACTTTTTCTAAGGCGAAAGAATGGGTAAAAAATAGAAAAAAAGAATGGAATAACCACATAAGCAGAATGGAGGAGACCCTTATCATCAAAAGAGCAAGTCACCAATCGGCAAAAGAAGTCTCGGACGACCGCGCAAAGATGGAGTGACAAGCTTTCATATAAAGAGGAAGAAGAATAAGAAGGCGGGCTTTGTTTTATCTTAGGAATCGTGAATCACAAATATTTAAGATAAAAACGGTATCCTAGGTTGGGTTGGTTCACGTTTGGACAACGCCACTCCACTTTCTGTCTGATCGCACCTTAAGATTTTTACGTCAAAACGATGATTTTTTCACAGATTGACTTGGGTATTTTGTTAGTTCTTTTAAAACAAAGATTTGACCCTTGTGGCAATATTTCCAAGATAATTTTAAATATTTATAAAAGTAATAAAATAATTTTTATTAAAATAGAAAAAATTATATTTATTATACGCTGAAATTTTTTATAATAAAACCTCAAAAATATCGGTTTTAGATGGGAGTCCCGGTACTTTTTACAATTGTCGTCATTTTTTAATTTCCATATTGATCCGAAAAATAACAGTTTCAACAAGGACTGGTTCTATTATTATGACAAATTTATTATGACAGTCAATTTAGGTATGCTAGTCTTGGAAATATCCAATCATAGTCACAGGATCCACTTTACATAAAAAACAATATTATGTAGTTATATTTGCTTATGCTAATAAGGAATTACTTTGTTTTTTATCTGTTGCGTATATATACATATTTTATACACGAGGGACATGTTATTCTAAGTTTAGACTTTTAATTCTTATGACTAAGTTAATCCGAAAGAAGTGGTTTAGATTACTTTGCATAATATTTCATAATTTTTGTCTGTGATATTTTTATTCGTAGGTATACATGATGAAGAATGTAGAAGTTTTGTTTTGAGGTCGAAATGGTTTTTATGTAGGCAAATTGCCCGCTACAAGTTTCATTTCATATTTTTTTTGTGTTCGATATTTTCCGTATGTTATCCAAAGATCAGAAGATGGCAACACGTCAGAAACCGAACAGAATGGCGTCTAATTTTAGAGCAGGCCAAGATCCACAGTGTATTGTCGAGCCAAAGATGATGATATATATATATATATATATATATATATATATATATATATATATATATATATATAAATATATACATATATAGAGCTAAGATTAATACTATTATAAAAATTAATATTAAACTCACCAGTCTTCCGGGTTGAACTGCGTCGATATCCATTTTGCCGAGCTTTCGACATCCTCTCTAATGTCTTCTTCAGGGCTTCCGAGGTCTCAGTCTCCCGAGCCCCCAGACACTACTACACTCACTAGTCACTGAACTACAGTGAGTGTAGTAGTGTCTGGGGGCTCGGGAGACTGAGACCCCGGAAGCCGTGAAGAAGACATCAGAGAGGATGTCGAAAGCTCGGCAAAATGGATATCGACGCGGTTCAACCCGGAAGACTGGTGAGTTTAATATTAATTTTTATAATAGTATTAATCTTAGCTCTAGGTTTAATTGTACTAACCGCGGAAAGATTCAAATCTCACTGAAATGAGGATATGGGTCAAGGAGAAATAAAAAATGAAAAAACTATTTCAATCTTTTAATAGAAAACGTTTCGTGCAATATTCTGCACTTTTTCAGTTCTAATGATTCTAAAGTCATATACATATAGATGTCAAACAATGTCAAATGCATATTTTGAGGTGTTACAAAATACATTTAATAAATACAATAAAAGTTACAGTTAAAAAAACATATTCAGAGTTATTTAAATTTATACAAACATTAAAAAGTCACAAAAATGTCACAATATAATATAATATGTGAAAGCTTAGTGAACAATTTGAAAAAAAAGCAAATCAAGAACTTTAGCAATTTTCATACATCACATTCAATATAAAATCCTTTCCAAACAGGAACCACACGGTTCCCCAACAATGGTAATCGGTACTTTTCATTTCCAAACTTCTTTTTAATTAGATTTATAAATAAATTGACTTTTCTATTCTGTCCTGTAAACATATATTTGTCATCTACTTGATTTTTCGCACAAAGACTGTTTCCCAAGCCATATTATTATTTTTTGTTTTCTCTTCGGAGTAGTAGATCCCTATCTGTCAAAAATAGGCGCTTTTTTTAACTACTTTGGTGTCTCTAAGAATAAAGTTAACTTTCCATGCTTTTTTCAATAAAAATATTTTTTTTAACTGTTTAGCTCAATTAAAACAAGTTACTTTTTTTCCTGGCTTCATGTTTCGATATATTGTACATCAGCGATAGAATAGAATTATTGTATTGTATTATACTATTCTTGTTAACATATTGTGATATTTTTGGGACTTTTTAATGTTTGTATAAATTTAAAAATTTGTATTTAGTAAATGTATTTTGTAACACCTCAACATATGCATTTGACATTGTTTGACATATATTTATGACTTTACAATCATTAGAACTGAAGAAATGCAGAAATACTGCACGAAACGTTTTCTATTAAAAGATTGAAATAGTTTTTTCATTTTTTATTTCTCCTTGACCGATATCCTCATTTCAGTGAGATTTGAATCTTACTCACATTGTGTATTTAAATTTAGACGATCGTACTCCTTTCATATATATATATATATATATATATATATATATATATATATATATATATATATATATATATATATATATATATATATCGTCGGCTGTACAAGTATGCAATAGTGGCACAATACAAAAACTGGTAATTTTTAAAGAAAAAGGGGTTTAAAGTTTGTGTGCCAATAATTTTGTCATATTTGTCTTACTGCGTAATAAATTTTGGTGTATTTGAGAGAGCGTTAGGTAGCCTTTAATGAATTGTAACACATACCTTTCAATTCAACCCTTATTTTGAGTGCCACTATTGCACATCAACATTTTGTCTGTTTGTAATTAAGGCAAAGACAAAACTGGCATTTTTTTTGGTATTACTATCAACTGAAATAAACTTTTATTAAAGAATACTACAATTTACTTGAATAAGAAAATGTGTTTATTAACAATTATAAGAAGAAGGAAATAAAAAAAGTATTTACTATTTAAATGGGAATAAGCCACAATTAAAGGTTAAAGTACGTTTATTGACGTTTCAATTTCCACTTCGAAAATCGTCTCAAAATACAAACGTTTGTAAAAATGTTAAGCGTTAAGAAGGAGGTATTTAAAAAAACTAATTACAAGGCGCCATCTTCAAAGAGCTCTAGGTCCCTTAGGCAGCACTTTCTGACTAGGTGAATTGGGTTAAATTGTCTTATAATTATCTGAGGAATCTCCGGTCTTAATTTGTCAGGAGAGTTTCTGGACAATCTGTATAAACAAAAGATACAGAAACTCACTATTTTTTTTTAGAATCAAACTCAGGATTTATTAAAAGACGGAAAACTTCTTATCTTGGAGATATATTTAGGCAAGAGATGTATAACTTCCTTCAACTAATAAAGGAAAGCATGGTCCTGGCAGACGACCAATAACCTGGTTGCGTAACGGATGGAACAGGACTAGACCTCCAATCCTTAATAAGAAAAGCACAGAATAGAGACGAACTTGCGGAAGTCATCGCAATCAATGTCAATCTCCATTAGACACAGCACCTAAAGAAGAAGAATGTCTTCTTAGGATAATGCATCATTTCTCATAGTGGCAATCTCTTCACTAATAAAGATTTTGCTCTTCTAAACTTTTTTATCTTTTATTTCTTTCTATCTGTAAGTGTTTGTAAAATGTCAGTGAAAAGTGGTCTTTTTTATCTCTGTTCTTCTTCTTTTGGAGCCCATTCGTTTCAAATATTGGCAATCATTCTGGCTATAATTATTTTATTAACTGCTACTTTAAATATATTGTTGTAGTTGTTGTTGTGAAGAACCATTTCCTCAAATTTTTTAACCATGATATTCTTCTTCTCCCAATTCCTCGCTTTCCGAATACTTTGCCTTGAAGGATTATTTTCAGTAATCTGTATTTAGTGCCGTTTCTCATTATGTGTCCGAGATATTCTTTCTCCTTTTAATTGTATACCGCAATTTTCTCTTTTTCCCCATTCTTTGTAGTACAGTCTCGTTGGTTAACTTGTCCGGCCATGAATGGCATTCTTTTATCGAGATTGAATGAGTTTGGTTTTTAGCATGATGCTTGTACATTAATAAAATCGTATGTGGATTCAAGGTTTCAACGAGTCAAAATTGGTAGGTGTTTATCAGATAAATTTCAGGCTACATCTGGTGTTCCCCAAGGGAGCAACTTAGGGCCTTTGTTTTTCTTAATTTTTGTCAACTCACTACCACAATCTCTTAAATTTTCTTCTAGTTTGATCTATGCTGATGATTTTAAGCTTTTTAAGACTATACATACTTCAAACGATTGACAGTTACTACAGCAGGACCTGACCTCAGTTGTGGAACGGTTTAGGGACAACAATATAATCTTGAATATTAAGAAGTGTAGAGTCATATCTTTTACTCGCAAAATCGACTACATTCAAAATAATTATAGAATTGACAATTATGTAGTATCTAGGAAAACCAAATGTAAAGATCTGGGAATATACTTACACGCTAACATGAAATTTAATGAACACTATACAAATATTGTTAATAAGGCCTACAAAATATTGGGATTTGTAATAAGAAATTCCAAACACTTTAGTATAAACACAACCATTAGACTATATAACGCTTTAGTCAGACCAAACTTGGAATATGCATCAGTGGTATGGACTCCTGAAGCCAAAGTTCATATTAATCCTATAGAAAAGGTACAAAAAAGATTTCTAAGGTATTTATACCTTAAGAAATACAATGTGTATACTCACCTTACGCCATCAACAGAGTTGCTTCAAATATTTGGCTTGCAGTCATTAGAGCAAAGAAGAAACATGCATTGTGTTGTGTTTATTAATAATATCATTAACAATGTTAAATATAAGACATGTGGTTTGATCAACTTTATTAGGTTTCATGTGCCAAAGGTCAACCTAAGGGTAAACAGCAATGACCTATTTTCTTGTAGTCCATATAATTCTTGTGCAATAATAAACTATATGCAATATCAGTGTAATAAGTTAATAAAGATCTGTGATATAGACCTCTTTACCTGTAGTGTAAGGGATATTAGAAAATGTTTTGAATAGATAAGTAATGGACTGAATTTTAAAATTTTATTAACTTGTGTCTTTTTTTTAATGTGTTTTTATTTTGTACTTGTGTGTATATTGTAGTATATTGTATTTTTTGTGTGTATATTTTTATACCAAGTAATGAGCGATCTTACATGTAATTACTACCTAGGTGGTGTTTGTGAGTTTTAATAAATAAATAAATAAATAAATATCCTTAGGATTCTTCTGTATAGCCACATCTCGAAGGCTTCAAGTTTTTTTTTTCCACCGCTTCAGTAAGTGTCCAGGATTCAACTCCGTGGTATAATATCGAGAAAATATAACATCGTAGGAGCCTTAATTTTATCTCCAGATTATGGTTGTGGCTTTTAAAGAGTTTGGCCATGTTGTTGAATGCACTCCTAGCCTTCTCTATTCTACATTTTACTTCTTGTGAGTGATACCATTGTTCCAAGATAGGTTAACTGTTTTACTCGGTCCACTGGTGTATTCTTGATAAGCAGTTTGACGTCTCTAATTGTATTTTTGCTGATGACCATAAATTTATTTTTTTATATGTTTACTTGTAGTTCAAATCTTTTACTTACTTCATTTACTTTGTTTATTAGTTGCTGTAAACTGTTTAAACTGTCTGCAAAAATAACGATGTCATCTGCATAGCGGATGTTGTTTAGGCGTTCTCCATTTAAAAGAATTCCATGTTCGCAATTTTCCAAGGCTTCACTAAGTATTTCCTCTGAATATAGGTTGAATAATATAGGTGAAAGTATACATCCTTGTCTGATGCCTCGCAGAATGTGGAACGCTTCCGTCAGTTCATCTCCAAGATTTGTTTTCATTGTGGCTGATTGGTTCCAGTATAAATTTTGTATTATACGTAGGTCTTTATCATCTATTTGGGTTTTTGTTAGAACATCCATCATTTTTCGGTGTTGAACTGTGTCAAATGCTTTTTGATAGTCCACAAAGCAGGTGGTAAATATCGAAAGTCATATTTCTGCATCTTTGGAATAATACGTTTAGACTAAATAGTGCATCTCTCGTACCTACGCCTTTCATAAATCCAAACTATGTGTCTTGTATTCTCTCTTCTAATAGCTTGTATATTCTGCGATGTATAATTTAAAAAAAGTTTTAGTGTATGGCTCATTAGACTTATTAGCCCATATTCTCTGCACTTTTTCGCTTCCTGTTTCTTTGGTAACGTAATAAATTCTGAAACTAGCCAATCTTTTGGAATATTGCCTGTGTCATAGATATTATTGAAGATTTTACATAGTATTCTTAAAGATTCATCATCAAGAAGTTTAAGAAATTCAGACTGTACTTCGTCAGTTCCTGGAGGTCTCCCTTCTTTTAGTGATATTATGGTTGCTCTTATTTCTGTCACTAGTATAGGTGGTCCTGTTTCCGTAGGTATTGGGAACTGGTTCTCCCTCTCATCAGAAAACAAATTTCGTATGTAATTTTTCCAGGTAATATCAATACTCTCTTTGTCCACGATTACCTCTCCGTTGTCATTAACAAGTTTACTTACTCTTTTGTTTTTACATTTGCCTGTAATTTCTCTTACCTTTTTATGTACGTTGAAGTCGTCGTATTTACTTTGTAGAATTTCGATTTCTTGGCATTTTTTCTTCAGTTCTTTCTGTTTGGCTTCTCTGATCTTTCTCTGTATATCTCTTGTAATGTTTTATACATAGAGTTATTATTGTTGTTTTTCCTTCTTTCTTCCATCAGCTGCAGAATATCTGTCGTCATCCCTGTCTTATTCTTACCTTCTTCGTTTTTCATAAAATTGTTTTTAATGTCGTCTATCGTTTTATTAAGGGATTTTATCTTTTCTTCTGTGCTTTCCGTTGTATTATCGGTTTCTTTGAATTTTCTATTTATTGTTTTGCTGACTATTTAACATGATTAAGTCATGTTCAGCTGCAAAGATACTCATTGTTTCTCCTTGGTGATTTCTCCCTCCTAATCCATGAGGACCAATATGCTGCCCTTCCTTTCCGTTACCTATTTTAGCAATAAAATCTCCCATGACTATAAGGAGTTCATGTCTCGGTATATCTCTTATAAGGCTGCTTATTTGTTTGTAAAATTGTGATATTTCCTCATCACTGTGGTCTGCTGTGGGTGCATAGACTTATATAATGTTAGTGTTTCATCTTTGTAACAAGAGTTATTTTTTTAATTCTCCTTTTTAGATCTAGTGTTTCATTTCTTATATCCAATAGTACCTACATTGTTACTCAGTACTGCATTAATTTATAAATATGTGCAAATACATCAAGATATATTAAATTGCAGGTTTTAAATAAATAACGGAGTTAAAAATATTTGTTCAAAGACATCCTGTAAAAATACTGGTAAATATTGTCTACTAGACACACCAAACAATGGCTACAAGGTTTCGCCATGAAGAAACATATTTTCGTTGAAACACTCGTTCATTAAGCAATGCACAAAAAATAAATTATGACATTTCCACATTGTTTATTTTTATTGGAAGAACCTTCAGGTGAGGATCTATAATTGGGTAAATACAACAAAAAATTATTTTGACTACGTTTTTTTCTTCTAATAGATATGTTATAGTCCGAGATTCGACTACTGGAAAATTGTTTTTTGCAGAAAACATAAAACTCCAATATAAAACAAAATAATACCAAAAACTAAGGCTTAAAAGTCTAAAAAAAATTGCAGCATTCTGATTGGTATCGGGATTACTAATCGGGAATCATAACCTAACAATAGGAATATAATATATTATACCCAATATATTATGTAATCTATTCCATCTTTGGTGCAATTCTTTGCCATAAATCTGTTATACTCGTAGAACGGAAGGGTTATTATTTTTGTAATAAATAAAAATTAAGTTAGGTATCGGTAATTAATGCTCAAGTAATTGTACAAAAAGACACAATAGATTCTATACTTTAAAATATTACTATTTCAGCCAACTTGCTTTAATAAAATGTTGATATTAAGGAAGATGTATAAAAAACTAAAAGAATTAACAGGCAAAAGCAGAAGTTATGGGCAAAATATATTACAAGACTCTGGTGGTAGAATTTTAAGTGATAAAAAAGAGCGCTGTACCGAATGGGAAAATTACATAATAGAATAATTATTTACCGATGACCAAAGAATCTACCAAGAAATAACATCTAACCGAGATACAGGCCCACCGATTCTAATCTCAGAAGTTCAGAAGGCTATCGACCAAGCGAAACGAAGGAAGGCTTCTGGTCCTGACGAAATACCTGCAGAATTGTTAAAACTATTAGATAATGAGAGTGTTGCGATTATCACATCCTTCTTTAATAAGGTATACAGCAGCGGCAAATTACCATACACCTGGTTAGAATCGATATTTATAACTATTCCCAAGAAAAAGAATGCCAGACAGTGTAGCGACTATCGACTTATCAGTTTAATGAGTCACACGCTCAAAACTTTGTGAGGGGATAACTGGTGATGAGCAGTTTGGTTTCCGAAACGGTATGGGTACTCGAGAAGCTCTTTTTTGCATGCGAATACTCTTACAAATGAGCATTGAGTTAAGGAAAAATATTTACGTATGTTTTATAGATTTCGAAAAAACCTTTGATAGAGTACCACATACATTATTATTTCAATGCTTAGACTCAGTTGGTCTGGACACGTATGACATTAGATTGCTTAAAAATCTTTACTACAATCAGACCGCTTGTGTTAAGGTGGACCAAGAGGTTTCAGCTAAAGTTTCTATTAAGCGTGGTGTCAGACAGGGATGTGTTATGTCACCGATGTTGTTTAATGCCTACACTGAACCAGTTTTTGAAATAGCGTTAAATAATCGCCGCGAAGGTGTTAAGATCGGTGGTGAAATTATTAACAACATCAGATACGCCGATGACACCGCAATAATGGCAGAGAGTCTAGAAGATCTTCAAACCCTGTTGAATGCTGTAAACAACGAATGCACTGAAAAGGGCTTAACAATCAACGCAAAAAAAAACAAAATGGATGGTGGTCGTAAAAATTAATATCGAAGACTCAGTACTAAGATTAGATAACAAAATCCTGGAAAGGGTGGAACACTTTAGATATCTGGGTAGCTGGATTGACTGCAGGGTTGAAAGTGACGAGGAAATTTCGACCAGAATAGAACTCGCACGGAAAAATTTTATTAACTGGCGTTCTGTACTATGCAGTAGAAGTCTGTCATTGACCACACGTCTAAGAGTATTGAAGTGCTACGTCTGGTCCACTTTGTTCTATGGATGTGAAACCTGGACAACAAAAATAAAAAATCTCAACAAATTAGAAGCGTTTGAGTTATGGTGTTACCATCACATGCTCAGAATCCCGTGGACAGCACACATATCTAACGAACTCGTGCTAGAGACCGTCCACAAAGAGCGAGCATTGATCAACATCATCAAAATGAGAAAGGTCCAATACTTCGGTCATATAATGAGAGGACCTAAATATCGCTTACTCCGGTTAATCATTCAGGGCAAAATCCAAGGAAAACGTTGGGTCGGAAGAAAACAACTGTCCTGGCTGCGTAACATTAGACAATGGACAGGTCGAACGGTCGAGGAACTGTTTCGTGTAGCTGCCGACCGAGAATCATTTCATCAGCTTGTCAATATGACAATAGCCAACGCTTGAATACAAGCACGGCACACAAAGAAGAAGAAGATTAAGGAAGTTACAGAGTGTTAAAGTGGAAATTTAAAATTTAAAATTTAAAATTTTTTTTTCGCTATAACTTTCATGTTTGTAAACATTTATGTATGTATAAGAATTTGCAACTAAGTTCTGTTGAGTATGACAAATTATAATTTGATGCATACTTTGATATAGCTAGTAGAGGGTGCCACATATGCTACATATGTGGAATACATTTTAGCTTAACTTTCTTGCTCTTCAAGTTAGCGCTATTTGTATCAAAAAATATTAAGGACACATTATTATAACAAAAAAAAAAGATATACTTTATATTAACTTCAAAACTCAATAGTTTTCGAGATAATCGCATTTTACAAATTAGCTGAATGATTCTGACTTTTTCTCCAGGCAAGGAATAAAAAATTGACAAAAACATTAATACTTCTGAATTATGGTATGAAATACTTTTAACTAGGGTTAATAATTTTCGAAATGTTAAAGAAAATAAATATATCAGTAGGATAATTATTAATAATAGGATTTGACAAAATAATAGGATAATAGGATTTGACATCAAACATTTTACGTTTTATATTAAATTGAAGGCATATTCAAAACATTTTATTTACAACGCAAATTAAGAAATAGTTAAACTAAATAACATTAAACTTTCTGTCAAAGTAAATGTTCGATATATCCACCATTCTCTTCAATGAATTTATCAATCTGTTCCATAAAAGACCGTCTCATATTAAATAGCATCATTGGTTCAAAAGAAACTGCTGCAGTATTTATTTCTTCCCAAGGTTGGTTGCGAGTGTTTATAGAATTCTTGTAGATACATACACAAAAATAGAGTGGATTAAATTTTGGGCTACGTGCTGGCCAAGGAAAATGACTACCTTGACCAATCCAACGTTCAGGAAAGTTGGTATGTTCTCACTGCCCTCGTATAATGTGGTGGTGCACCATCTTGCATAAACCACATATTTTGTCTTAAATTTAATGGCAATTCTTTCAACAAATCAATAAACTTATTTTGTAAAAGATGTAAATAGTTCTTACCATTCAAATTGAAAAAAAAAATTCAAATAAAAAATTATTACTAATGATTCCACACCATACGTATATTTTAAATTAATATTAACAATGACTTTCTCTTTTAACATGAGGATTTTCAGTATCCCAGGAATAATTATTCCTTAACTTAAAAATACCATGGCGTGTAAATGTAGCTTCGTCCGTAAATAATATTCTATCGACGAAATAGTAGTCAAGATTTTGCTTGTTTTGGATATCATTTGCAAATCTGCATCTTGAAGGTAAATCTGCTGGTAATGGATTTTGCACAGATGAAAATGGTAAGGGTGAAAATGCTCAGGTAGGTAGGTAGGATTTTTAAAATTGAAGTTTTGCTGATTTCTAAGGCTGAAGATAAACGTCATGTACTTACTTGAGAATCATCGTTAACGCAAATCATTACTTCATCTTCTTGATCAAGCGTAATGATTTTCGGTCGGCCCGAGTTGTCACGTTTAGGACGAAATGAGCCACTTTTGCCTAAATTCCGAAATAGATGTTTAAAGGTTTGGTGATTAGGTTGCAGCCTGTACGAATATCTCCTTAAATATTCTCTTTTAGCTGCACGCCCGTTAAAGTGTTGCTGACAATAAATAATAGCAATCATATGTCTCATATCCATATTAGAAAAATTCCATATTCAAAAATAAGGTGGTAGGTTAGATTAGATTAGATTAAGAGAGGTGGCCTTTCGGCCTATTTCACTGCGACCTTTTCACATCTATTGTGGTCCTCTTGTCCTAGATAACATTCTCTAACCTGATCCTTTTTATAAAGTCTAGTAGCTTCAAGACTGTACCTTCCATGTAGCTATTTGCCGATGGATTTTCTTCTCCTAATGCAAAGAACCGCACATTTGCGAGACTGTCACACTGACATAAAATGTGCTCTGCTGTTTCTTCTTCGAGGTGACACAATCTGCACAGGTCATCATCTGATAATCCCATCAGCTTTAAGTGCCTATTCAGCTTACAGTGCCCTGTTAGAAGACCTACTACGGCTTTGACTGTTTTCCTGTCTTTGCTTATTAGGTCTGTCGTAAATTTTGGCAAATGTTCTGTAATGAACTGTTTCGCCTGTCTTTGTCGTGGTGAGTTCCTCCACCATTCCAGACATTTTTGTGCTACCCACTTCCTTGTAGCCATTCTTGTTACTGACTTTGCAACGCCGCAGAAGGGTTTCGGTCCAATGAATGGCATTGATGAGCCTTGTTTGGCCATTTCATCTGCTTTTTCATTGCCCTTATGACTCTCGTGCCCAGGTATCCAGGCTACCATAACCTTGCTACGGTCTCCTCGTTTATTTAGGGTACACACGCAATCCAATACTAGCTTAGAATTGACCTGTACAGAATTGAGTGCCTTAAGCGCTGCCTGACTATCTGTGAAGATGGCAACTGAACAGAACGTTCTTTCCTGCCTTTCTATTTCTTCCACACAGTGATGGATTGCAGTTATTTCCGCCTGGAAAACTGTCACATACTTAGATAGACTTACCGGGAAATTTATCCCTTGATTTGTCCCTACTATGCCGGCTCCCACACCCTCCGATGTTTTTGAGCCATCCGTGTACCAGGTAGCAGTAGCTTGTATGGGTACACCTTTCTTCTAGTCTTTCCTACATGGTATCTTAATTGTGAACTTATTGTTAAAGCTATATCTCGTAGCTGTTGTATCGATAGGTTTCCCCATCACAATATCGGCTTTTAGCTCCTCGATTAGCTTCCTGTTGTCAGTACCATGCATCTGGCTTATATGTCTCTGACTATGGATTAATCTGTGCATTACTGATCTGGCTTGGCACTGTATAAATATATGAAGTGGTGGTAGATTCAGCAGGAGTTTCAACGATGCAGTAAGAGTTGTTTTTATGGCCCCCGTAATACACAGGCATGCTAGTCTTTGTGTATTATCTAGCAGCCTTATTGCTCCCACTTCCTGCGTCTTTGTCCACCACGTCACCGAGCCATAGGTTATCATGGGTCTAATAACCCTTGTGTATAACCATAGAGTCATTTTGGGGTTAAGTCCCCAATTCTTACCGCATATTCTTCTACATCTGCCCAGGGACATAGTAGCTTTCTGTGTGGTTTTCAGAATGTGAGTTTTCCATGTAAGCCTATGATCAAAATATACCCCAAGGTATTTTGTTTCTTTGGCAAATGAAATCTCTGTTCTTCCCAGCACCGGTGGTTTTAGGCCTTGTAGTGCTGTTTTTTTTTTTTGGTGAAGTTGACGATTTGTGTTTTCTGAGCATTGAGTGTTAGTCTCTCTTGTTTACACCAGTCGTCAACTATATTTAGGGCTGCTTGCATTCTCTCAGACACCACCTACCATCAGCAAACCTGCCCCTGACAACGATTGCTATATCGTCAGCATATCCTAGACAATAAAAGGCTTCTGTGGACAGATTTCTGAGGAGATCATCTACCAAGGTTGCCCAAAGTAGAGAAGACAGAACTCCTCCTTGTGGACAGCCTCCACCTACTTTTGCTTTGATGGTTGCTTTACCCAGAGCGGATATTACTGTCCCATTCTCCAGAGATGCCCTTATCCATCTGCATATTACTGTAGGTGTTCCTCGTCTACTCATAGCTCCTATTAAATAGCTGGTGGTAACATTATTAAATGCCCTTCTATCCATTCAACAACTTGACATTTGCAGACGACATAGTCCTTATTGCAGACCGGATAGATCATGCCTGCCAGCTTCTTCAAGACCTTCAGAGCTTGTGTACACAAGTTGGACTTAAAATTAATTTCTCCAAAACACAATATATGACTAACCTAGTACTGGCGAAAAACATCTCTCTCAACTAATGGCACGCAAATTGAACAGGTGTATAGCTATAAATATCTGGGCCACGAGATTAAATTAGGACGAGATAATCAAACAACGGAGCTAAACAGGAGAATAGGACTGGCATGGGCAGCTTACGGAAAACTGAGAGAAGTCTTTAGATCAGATATTCCCATGTGCTTGAAAAGAAAGGTCTTTGATCAATCTGTACTCCCAGTTATAACGTATGGAGCAGAAACATTGACCCTTACCAGAAAAGTAATCAATAAAATACAAGTGCCACAGAGAGCTATTGAGAGGTCAATGTTGAATATATCCCTCAGAGACAGAGTATCAAATACAATAATTAGGAGAAAACTGTTATTACTGACGAAGTTCAAAGGATTACAACATTGAAATGGAACTGGGCGGGGCATGTTGACAGATTAAAATATGGAAGGTGGACGAAGAAAATTCTGGAATGGAGACCTAGACACGATGCTTATCATAATCGAGGACGTCCTCCAACAAGGTGGTCAGATGACATCGAGTGCATTTAGCACAACTGGATTCAGGGTGCTCAAGATAGAATGCATTGGAACTATTTACGGGAGGTCTATATCCAGCAGTGGACTCAAAACGGCTGATGATGATAAAACAGTACAATCCAAGAGTGGATGGATAATAAACCAGTTAACATCTTGAGCAACTGTTTCTCTCCACGAGATACAGATTTTGGCAGTCGTAAAAATAAAGATAGCTTCACAACAAATGCGTCATGAGACATATGCCAAACAAGGAGAAAAATTACAGGCGATACAGGATGTGCAGTACTAAGCCAAATGAGAAAAGAACTCGGTATATCTGCACCTACTGCAATCTTCTATTATGCATAACACCCTGTTTTAAGAAATTTCACGGTCAATGAGATGTATTCACTTGTTTATGCATACATATTGTGTATTTTATGAGATCTAAATAAAGTAAAATTAGTTTGACATGTTTCTTTTTTTGAATCTACATTTTTCGCGCATGGGCACTGGGAAGTATTATTACCATCACTCTAATAAAATAGGGAAAGGGGCAAAAATTGTTTTGACACTGAATCATTATTTGATAATTTAAGTTTAAAATATACCTACCTGTTTAATGGTAAGCGAAAATTCGAAACAATCGAATTTCTCGCAATACATTGTTAATAATTAAAAAACCACGTAGAAATGTCTGCAGATAACGAGTAGATTTGCTTATTGCAAGTCTGTATTATTGTAAAAACTCGTCAAATACCTAGCTACTGATATGTTCTGAGAAAACTTATTTCAGTGGACTATGATAGGATTTGAACGTTTTCGTCTAATGTTGTCTATGATCTTCGTCATATCTCTGACTATAATAAAAGAAAAATGAATCATTTCTATGAGATTTACGATCTAACGTAAATATTTGTGTTTTCATTTTGACAGTAATGACGATGCTGTAAAAAACCGGAGTATCTGAATCAACGTAAGCTCATTGGTATGGGAACAACCTTACCAAAGGACATTGACTACCGGTACGCTGAAGAGTATAAAAATAGACCTCAGCTCGGGAACGGACATCAAATATCTTAAGACTTTTGTATTTGAAGTGTTCAGTGAATTGTTTGCAAAAATGATTAAGGTAAATATTAACTTTTGTGTAATTTTTGTCAATATTTGAACAAGGTTTTTTTTTCTAACTTTTTTAAATCCAAATTCGAGTATAAATATGAATTTTAAGGTAATCATGAGTAATTACGAAATACCCTTACGAGATTATTAAAAATAAGAGTTTTATTTTTAATTAATATATTTTTTTATACTTACACCATACATATCTGCATTTTTTTACCTATGTGTATGTACTCCTACACATAGGTAAATGGGATAATTTCCTAATTAAATTTTCCAAATTTCCATGTTTTTTTATTTCGTTTTACTAATGCACGTAATTTTTCATTGCGTTTATATATTTTATAGGTCCTTTTAATTCAGTTTTTGCTTATTTGTGAATCTTTAACTTAATTTATTCTTTTGGATTTCTTCAAGATATTTTGTATTACGTTTATCCCTTAACCTTCTTTATAAACTTTTTTACTTTTTTACATTTTTACATCTGAATCATTTTAATTGTTTTTTTTTATATAATTTTCTATTTTAATAAGGTATATCTAAAGTTATTGATGTTAATTTCGTTTTCGTTGACCACAGTACCTTCAACAACTTCCAATAGATCTTCTCGAAATATGATTTCGCTGTAGACTAATACTGAGAAAAGTATGCATTCTTGTCGAACTCCTCCAAGTATATTTATTTTTACTGACAGATTTTTATAATGAATTTCCCATACAACTACAGAAAGTGGGGCTGATATTCTCTATAATTATAGGGTCTTTTTTGTTTCCCTTTTTGTGCATGGAGCTTAAGTAGCGCATTTTTCATTTCTTTAGCATTTTTATATCAAATAAACATTTTTTAAATGTTTGTTTTAATTCTTGTATTAAGTTCAAAGGGGCGTATTTTTTATACTTTTTAGCGCATTTCCTTTTTCGTTTTAAGATATCTCTATGCTTGTTCCTTATTTCGTAAGCTGTGGGAGTATAGATATCTTTTTTCTTGTAATAACTCTGAAAAATATGTTACCCATTCGTCCATTTGTACTGGTTCTATCTTTATCGTTTCGTGGATATATTTTTCCATTTTCTTTGTCAAAAATGGTTTTTTCCAATATTTTTTTTTTCTTTCATAAGTTTGCATTATTCTTTTCTATCTTATTGACCTCCTTGTGGTCAGCTATCTCTGGTAAGCTTTCTTCTTTTCTTTTATTTAGTTTTTTATATTTGATTTCCACTATATTGGTTTTTTGTTTTTATAATTCATCCGATTATTATCTCTTCCAATTGCTTCTTCTAGTGCTAGGTACATTTGGGTTTTTATGTTTTAATATTTTTCTTCATTTGTTACTCCTTGTAAATCTTCAATTTTTGATGCGTCTCAATTTATAAAAAAAAGATACTCGTTGTTTAGTTTATCTATAGGTACATTGTTGATTTTACGTGCTCATCCTCATTAATATTATATTTTTATTAGACTGTAGTGGTCGTTCGTTCTTGTGTATAGTCTTGATCTCACCAAGTGGTGGACAGATCCACAGGTGGCTCCCCTTAATACTATGGTGTCTTCAATATTGAACATTGACTCTTGTCTAACAATTACATTGTCCTTTATTGATTTTTGACTGAGAGTTGGTTTTCTTCTTCTTCTTCCTCTTTATAAGCAATTCTGCTTGTTTATTGGCGGATTAACACCTCTATGGAAGGTTGTCACTTCATTTTTGCACGGTCGTCTGTTACTTCTTCTGCCGTCTCCTCCATTCTGCTAATGTGGTTATTCCATTCTTTTTTTCAATTTTGTGTTTATTCATTTATACAGTGTACGTTACATTTTCTTCTAATGTCTTCAGGGGCTCAATGAATCCTCTTGTCTTATTCTGCTGCCTATTTTTATAGGTTCTGTAACTCCATCTATTCTGACTTTCATTTTGTTGTTTTGGTGATGTTTTCGATAGTTTTTATAATATTTAGGGGAACTTCTCTATATTACAGAAGATGGATTACATCTTTGAATCTTACTCTGCCAAACAATTTCTTTAGGTCAATCAAACACAGAAATTTTGATCTATTATACTCTAGCGATTTCTCAGTAATTTGCTTTATAACGAATATTGCATCTGTACATCATCATGAATATATAATACCCTGACAAGAAGTATCCTGACATATGGGTCCGAAAACTGGACAATAAACAAGAGAAATAGAGGTAGAATAAGAGCAGTAGAAATGGAGTTCCTGAGGAGAAGCTGTAGACTTACAAAAAGAGACAGAATTGAAAACGCAGAGATTAAGCGGAGAATGGGAGTGCAATCAGACATAATCGACTATATAGAGGAGAAGAGACTATCCTGGTACGGCCACGTCAGAAGAGCGGACAGAGGACGCTGGATAAATAAAATCACAGAATGGAGCCCGATTGGAAGAAGAAAGAGAGGAAGACCCCGAAGGTCATTCAGAGATGAAATCGACGAGGCTATGGAGAAAAGAACCCTGCGAGATGGAGACTGAAATGACAGGGAAAATTGGAGAAAACGGTTGAGTGAAGGAAGACAGTGAAAACTGTGGAAATCCTTAGTAGTAGTAGTACATGATCTTCCACCACGAAAACCCTGTTTGTTGTTCATCTGCTAAACTTATCCTCTGATTTATTAGCACTTGTAAAATGTTACTTGTAAAGTTTTAGCGTAGTATTTAACAAGTTTATACCTCTGTAGTTTTCTAGCTGTTTTTTATCTCCTTTTGTGAATAGTAGAATTAGTTCGCTCGTTCTCCATTCTTCTGGTATTTAATTGTGTTTTATTTTATTTTATTCGGTTGTGTCATTAGTTGAATTGGAGAGTTGGTGTTGTATATGTATATTTATGTATAATGTATATGTCTAAAGAAACCATTACATATTTTTATTGACATTGACTTTACATTGAAGACATTTTCTCCATATAGGCCTACTATTTTTTCTTACAACCTTTTTTTTCAGTGCTTGCATTAAGGTCTCCCAACAATATAATTTCTTTCCGACCGTTTACGTTTTCTAGTATTTCTTGTAGAATTTCTCGAACTGATTATTTTCTTGTATTTTACTGTCATTGGTGAAGGCATATTATCGTTCTCAAACGACTATAGGTGGCAGCACTTGTTTTCAAAGATGGCGGACGAAATAGGGAAATATTTTGTTGCCATTGTAAATTTGATAAGGAATTACTTATCTTCGGATTACTTTCCTATTCCTATTCCTGTTATTTTCATGTCTATATGTCTCATGTCTCCTGTTTTCGTTCGTTTATACCTGTCAAATCCTTGACATATTTATTATATTTTTTTCTTATAACTACAGGCACTCCCCTTTTTGCTCTTGGCTCTTTGGAGTTTATCTTCTTTCTTCTTTAGGTGCCGTCTTCTTAGCGAAGGTTGGCGATGACCTCTGCAAAGTCTTTCCTATTTTGGGCTTTCCTTATTAAACTTTGAAAGTGTTTATCTCCGCTGTAATTTTTCTATTATTTCGTTTCCTTGGATCTTATTCATTGTTTCTGTAAGTGTTTTTTATTTATAATCTGCACATTTCAACATCCTGTATTCATTATCCGTTTATTTCCGTCCGGTATCCGATGCTTTTTATTGGCATTGTTAGGTTTTATTTTTGTTTTGAAGGTGCCCAAGAGCTAACCCGACAATCAAACGCTCTTCCTTTCTCAACCAGGCTTGAGACCGGACCGGCTCTGCCGGAATTATGCATTTACAGTGGTAACTCGACATACGAGTGTAATTCGTTCTTTAATTTTGCCCATATGTTAAATTGTATCTTGTATCTCAAAGCAATTTTTCCCACTGAAATTAACTGAAATGTCATTAATCCCAAAAAACACGTTAGTTGTTTTTGTTTAAGTGTTTTTAAATAAGAAAAATGTATTTAAAAGAAGAAACATTTATTTATAAGTAACAAAAAATCGGTTGCCTGTAAAGTCGGTTTTACGGGCGAAGATTTTACGTGACAACGTCTTTTTCTCGGTAGAATATTTATTGATATGAATATTATTAAATTGCATAATAGGAACAAGGAATTGAATGAAAATAAGAATTGCACAAATTTTAACTATAGAAATATATTTTGTTTACTAAAACATTGTACATGTAAACTTAAACTTAACTAATTTCTATTTGAGTGATTTTGTTGAGGATAGGACGATGATAGGAGAAATAGTATCGCACCAGCGGACCGATCATGTTTGAGTGGGAGAGAGACGCAAGGCATTCGCCGGTCCGGCGGGCCTCTCTCTCGTTCGGTGACTCATCGTAACAGACGTGAGCGGGCGTTACACTTTTTCATGAGTGACTCCGAGCCACAACCTAATTTAAGACGTTGTCACGTCAAAAATACATACATTTTCTGTAAAAACATAAAAAAAAGTAAAGTGATTACGGAAGCGCTTAATTTTCGTCAGTGGTCTTCGCTTTTTTCGTCACACTTTGCTTATTTTCATCAGCAGGTCGTTTAAAAAAACTATCCAAGGAAGTTTGTCCTTCCTTTCAGAATATTGCGGAAATATGTTAGGCAAGTTTCGATGAACAACATCGATGCACGACCAGTTTTAACTTTTCGGGGTGATTTTTATCCACAAACTATGCAACTTTTTCCCACATTCTCAGGATCTCCTTTATATCTCTTGTAGAGTCAACGTCTTCTAATTCTGACTCCTCTTCAGAACTAATTTTTCGTTGAACCACCGTATGCTGCTGCGAATGTATGTAGTTCGTCTAACTCTTCAGTTGTCAGCTTCTGAGACTCTGCCTCGACAAGTTCGTTCACAACTCTTTCATCCACCTCCAGACCCATGGATTTTCCAAGAGAAACAATCTCATCTACCACTCACACTTCGGGTTCCAGTCCTTTCGTATACAGCCTCAGGCCACAGCTTCTTCCATGCAGAGGTTAAGGTCTTGTTGTAATACCTAGCCAGGCCTGCTCAATAATTCTTAGGCATAATATTATGTTAAAATGGTCCTTTTTACCTGGTGTTATCAACTCTTTACGGATGGCTCCTCTCTCTTCTCATTATCTGATGAGAAGAAGGATGCAAGACATCCATTGTCTTGCATCCTCTTCGTTTTCACTGTTAATGTAAATGTCTCTGAAGCACATACTATTAGTGTTATGGTTGTTTTGTAGATTTTCATTTTTGGCTTATCTTCTTATCTCTTAAACATTTTTTTTATTTTTGTAGAACGCTTTATTTCCCGCTGTAATTTCTTCTGTTTACTAATACTCCCAAATATTTGAACGTTTCAACCTCTTTGAAGCTGTGTGGGTCTATTGTCACTCCTATAATTTGTGTCTTTTTTTCCTGCTTACGTTCATGTATTTTGATTTATTTTCATTTATTTTCAGTCTTCAAAACTTTTCTTTAATGCCCTTTTATCTGTTGCTACTATGTTTATATCGTCCGCATATCCTATTATTTGTACTGCATTCTTGTTTATAGTTCTTGCGTTTGACAGCTTTTTTAATATCTTGTCTAGTGATAGAATAAATAGTACCATTGAGAGCGCATCTCCTTGTCTTACTCCATTTTTTATTTGTATTATTTCTGTTCTTTCTCTTCCGGTGTCAATTGTTTGTTCTCTAATTGTTAGGATAATTTTATCTCAATTTTAGAATAAATATTTTTATTTGATAAAAAAGTATTTTTTAATAACATTTCATGTCCAAACCTGACCATATATCTGGGAAATACAATTTTTTTTAAAGGATACGTATTACATTTAACAATTTTTTTAAGTCTTTAAACATCCCAATTGGGATTCTCGTTTCTTTACGTTGACGCTATCTTTAATGTACACTTTCTTTTTTTGCAGGAGCTCATTCTATTGTGCCTGGCGATCGCTGCGGCAATGGCCATCCCCGCAGTCCCCCAAGAGGCAAAAGAAGCTTCAGAAGGAGGCAACCCCTCGTTATACCAATCCGGTGGCTTTCCAGCTGATACCGTTCAAGGTGTAGAAGCAACCGACTCAGATCTGGAACCCTCTGCGTCTGCACATTGGGGCGGATACGGATGGGGCGGCAGAGGTTGGGGCGGAAGAGGTTGGGGAGGATGGGGTGGTAGAGGATGGGGCGGTTATGGCGGCGGATGGGGCGGTTATGGTGGTGGATGGGGAGGTAGAGGTTGGGGTGGTTATGGCGGATGGGGAGGTTATGGTGGATGGGGCCACAGAGGTTACTGGGGTTAAAAGTGTTTGGAGTGAGGACGGCTGTGAATAATTTTAATTGTAAGATATTTTTAAGTGAATAAAATTGTAAAAGCAGTTGATGACTATTTTTTACTTTAAGAGAATATGCTTAATTTTTAAAATAAAATGCCTTTGGTTTAAGGTCAGGTTGTTTTATGCCAAAACAAAAACGACCTTAAAAATACTACAATTAGGCAAACTACGTAAAATAGTTAGAGTGATGATTTGCAAACATAAGCACAAATGAAGGTTAACAAGAAGAAATCTTATTGTTCTGAAAAAAAAACTGTTTTTACTTTCCCTTGGAGAACAAGCTGATAATTTTAAGTAAATTCTTTAATACGCAAATGCCAGTTTCTCTTCTCTTCATTTTATGTCTTGCTTATTTCATTATGTTTTTTTTTTGACGAGATGTTCTGACTTTTCAAGAATAATTTTGAGGATTTGAGGATCAATTCATGTCGTACTTATACTTCTCCTTATATATTTATTCTGAATTGTATCCTTTTTTTGTTTTTCCGCTCATCAATCTCAGCATTCTCCTTCCTGCAACTGAATTTGTTTTTCAGATTCATTCGAATTTTTCTGTTAAATAACAAACATTCGCCTCTTTTTATTTTATCTATGCCACCCTAAATTCATTGAATTTCTCTTCTTATAGTGTCTATCAGTGTTTATCTCAGCGGTAGTCATGTTTCATTATTTTCAAAAATTGTGCTACCAGGATATAGGTCTTCTTTCTGTTCCGCTTTTGCCATTCACCTTCCCTTAGTTTTTTTCTTTTTTTTTAACTTTCAATTTATTTACAATCTGTAATAATATTACAATAGAGGGGTATATAATCAAAACTCGCTTTCTCCAAAATTTTCGTTTGTCACAAATCGCTAAAAACTTTAAAACAACAAGCCATTACAGTTATCACACGGATTTAAGTTTCATATTATAGAATTTACCCGTAGAAATTGATACTACATAATGAAAGAAATATAAATAATTGGCATTTTTGTTTGGAGTAAGCGAGTTTTGAAGCAAATTTTTGGAGAAAGCAAGTTTTGAAACAAACTCGTTAGGAGATAACAAGATCTCTTTTTGGAGATGGAATTTACCAACTTTTTTTTTGTCAATTTCAATAAAAGAAATGTAATTAGCTTAATAGTGGTACATTTTATCGTTTCCAATGACGGTATAGTTCTCGGAAGATCATGCCTTTAATCCGTAATTAGCTTGGTACAAAAAATGTATAGAGATTTTTTTAAATACTTTTTATTTTAATAAAACAGTAAGACGTATTAGTATAAAAAATATTGTTAAACAATTAGAAAACCTTAACTTTGTTAAAAAGTACAGTAGTAATTAAATTCTAAATGGGTCAACTTCTAAGCGTTCATAGAATTCAGTATACTCCTCATTATCATTTGCTCCATTTCCATTGTCAATAATATAAAGATAAAACTTCTTCTTCTTGCAGTACCGTCTGATATCGGAGGTTGGCTACCATCACAGCAATCTTTACTTTGTTGGCTGCAGCTCTGAACAACTGTATTGAACTGCACCCATACCACTCCCTTAAATTTCGCAACCAGGAAATTCTCCTACGTCCCACATTTCTCTTTCCCGAGATTTTTTCTTGGATTATGAGTTTAAGCAGAGAGTACTTTTCTCCTCTCATTATGTGGCCCAGATATTCCAGTTTTTTCGTTTGTATGGTTTTTATGACTTCGCATTCCTTCCCCATCTTCAGCAGAACATCTTGATTTATTACTCTTTCCTGTCCATGGTATTTTCCACATTTTCCTGTAACACCACATCTCGAATGCCTCAATGTTTTTGATGTTTATCTTTTTCAGTGTCCAGGCTTCCATGCCGTACAGCAGAACGGAGAAAACATAGCACCTTAACATTCTCGTTCTTAAGTTTATATTTATGTCCCGGCTGCATAGGAACTTTTTCATTTTGACAAACGATTGTCTCACTATCTCTATTCGCCTCTTGATTTCTCTTGTCTGGTCATTAGTATCAGTGAAGCAAACCCCTAAATATTTGTAGGACGTAACTCTTTCAACTGGCTGATTATTTATGGTTAAATTCACATTGGTGTATAGCTTCTTTGTTACAATCGTGAATTTAGTCTTTTTGATGTTCAGTTTTAGACCATACTTTTTGGTATGGGTGTTTATGTTTTCCATCAAAAACTGTAAATTTGCTAGGTTAACTGTTACTATTAGCGTGTCATCAGCGTATCGGATATTGTTAATTAACTCTCCGTTAATGTTCATTCCAATGTTTTGTTCTAGGAGCGCTTCCTGACATATTGTTTCGCTATATATATTGAATAATAGAGGAGAAAGCACACAACCCTGACGCACACCTCGACGAATCTCAATTTATTCGGTTAACTCATTATCAACTTTGATTTTTGCTGTTTGTCCCCAGTACAACCTGGATATGATGTTAATGTCGCGACTGTCGATGTTTTTGCTTTTTAGGATTCCATACAGCTTTGCATGAATGTGAATTATTTTTAAAAATACTTTTAGTGTGTGGCTCATCAATGCTATAGTTCTGTGGTCTAAACACTTTCTGGCGTTATTCGTCTTCGGGATTGTGACAAAAGTAGAGGAGAGCCATTTCTTTGGTATGATGCCTGTTCTATAAATTGTGTTAAAGAGGTTCACCATTATTTCAAGTTCTTCAATACTTCTCCAGTTATTTCCATAATGTATTTTTAGTAGTGTGTCCACATTGTGTCTTGTTTTTTCGTACTTTACTAAAATTGATTTAGGAATAATCACGAGTTCGGAATTGAAACAATTTAGAGATTTTGTTTGTTTCTTAATGGACTTCGGCACATACATTTTACTTCTGTAGGTGTTTTCGCCTTGTATCAACACCGATGTTTTATTTTTATTTTTTGTGAGGTATACTCGAAGTCTCACAATTTTTTTTTATTGTGTCAAATTGTGGTATTAGGTCTTTGTATTCATTGGGTGGTATTATAATCCCTCGCTTTTTTTATTAATTTTTCTATATTTCCAAACACTGTATCAGCAGGTAAAAAACTGTACCCTGTCACTGGAAATACTAGCTGAACTACCTTGATGTTATTGCAGTCTAACTTATAAAACCACTATGCGATCATATTAATTAAAATGGAATTCTTGTTCTGCCCACCACAATCATCACACATGAGCCTTATAGTGGTGTACTTGGAAGAGACCAAATCTAGTGAATTTAAATAATGGAATACACAAGACTAAATTTCATTCGCATCTTTGCAATACTCATTTTCTCTCCAAGTATAAGCAGTTATAGTTTGTTTCACGAAAAATGGTTGAGTGCTTAATGGTTACCTGAGTTGATCCTATTGTGTATACAAGAGTCTCTCAATAAACTACCGAAGTACACAGGGTCGCACTTCGGAAAGTTTGTTATTTAATATATTTCATTGGTAGCTGTGTAATACACGATTATAAAAATTTATTAAATTATTTCGTATGGTATTTTTAGGTTGTTCAAGTGAATATACTTGATAATTGAACAATTTTTAACATGAAGAAAGTAGTTTTTTTCTTCTACGTGAATAATTGTAGTATATGAATCTAAATTCAGAAAGGTACTTTCCTTCACACTTTTTACAGGCTTAGGACTGTCGTTAAAAATGTACAGTAATAATAGTTCTATTTACAGTATATACATACAAACGAATACATAATGTACAAAAAATAGATGAATTGAAAAAAAATTATAGACAAATATATACAAGTTAACATTTACAAAAAAAATACCCAAAATAACCAAAATATATTTATGAATTCCTAAATACCTAATTCTGTTTCGCTGTCGCTATCCTCTTCAAGATTAATAACAGTTGATTTAATTATGTGATTCAAAGTAACATATGAATTTTCTACGTTCATTACATGGCGTACTGAATTTTTCCAACTTTTTGGGGAGATATCATCAACACATTTCCTTAATTCGACTACACTACCACTTAAAGTCGGAGAAACATTTTGTGACCTAACATTTGACTTTAGTTGGTGCCACATATGCTCTATGGGATTAAATAAACAATAGTAGGGCGGAAGCCGTAACACTGTACGTCCCATGTCCTCGGCCAATGCGTCACAAACATATACTTTTTTAATAGAAAATTATTTTAACACTTCTAACAGTTAATTTTTTAAATAACTTTCCTCAAAATATTAATCGTTTTCTAACAGGTAGTTTTTAATTTCAATTTTCGTGTTATTTGCACTTGGAGACTTATGTAATTGACGACTGTAGTAACTTGCATTGTCCATTACTATCACACTAATTTGAGGAAGGTTAAGTATAAGACAATTCTTAAACCATTGCTCAAAAAGCTCTGCCGTTGTATCCTAATGGTAGTCCACGCAGGAGTCTTTAATGTTCTTTGCAGAAAGCCATAAGGCATTTGGGACCCAACTATTTTCTGATCCTGCATGTAAAATTGTTATTCTTTTCCCTTTATTTGATGGAGCTTTTGTTTGACACCTGTTGGAAGAATCGGACCATCCTTTGGATTGTGTTTCATGAGTGTCAAACCATGTCTCGTCCAGATAAATTATTGGTCGATCTTCTGTACGGTACTTTCTTATGGAAGTTATATATTTAGTACGCCACTTTTGTAAACGATGGGATTCCATAAGCACTTGCCTTTTGTCAATTGTACGATATCTGAAGCCCATTTTCAGTTCTTCCTTCTTGACTTAATGGGATTTGATGTAATTCTTTTCACTGTGGTTAGAGGTATTTTCGTTAAATCAGATATTTCACTGGCAGCAGTATTAGCAGTAAATCCCCTTGTAAGTAACGAACTATATAGGTATTTTATAGGTATAAATAGGTATAACACTGGTAACACTTATAAGACTTTCAACTAAATGAAACAAAATGTATATTTAAAAATTTCTCATCGGTTTTATATACTTTGACAAATTATACAGAATAGAGGGAACCTGTATAATTATTCCAGGAAATACTTAACGATCAACAAATTTATTGTGGTCATTAACAGATCAACCATTGATAGTGAAACTCACCATTACAATGTTTACAACTTTATGAAATAAAATGTATTCTAATCGTTTTTATAATTTTATACGATTTTTTAATCGTTTTTATATTACCAGGAATTTATTATACAAACAAGATAACGACACTCCACAGTAGCTTCAATTTTACCTGAATACTTACCTGCTCAACTAATGTTGACTAAGCTGGGGTACTTGCGGTCGGGTTTTATTGCAATCATTAAGCACTCAACCATTTTTCGTGAAATAAACTATAAATTGTTTTTATTTAAGGTGGACTTCGAGTGCCCTGCAACTATAGTGAAATTGTTTAGAAATATCTGGCGACTGTAGTATGTAGCATGACGGCCTTAAACGGAAACATATACTCGAATTGAGTAATTTGTGACAAGCTACGACAGAACTGTAATTTAAAGTTTTCGAGATTAATAATTTAGTACATTTGAAATAATTTAATCTATTCTTCAACAAAAAGTACGAATAAAATAGTGCATATTATATCTATAGTTGCCGTAAATAAATTAAACCTGGTTAATTTTTCTATGCACACAAGATAAAATGTCACTGAACAGCACTGGTTCCGACTAAAACTTGGCGGATTCCGTCTGCGCGAACGAGATGGGCGTACTTATTTTTTCAAACAGAGTGGGCATTCTGATTGTTTATTATTCTGTGGTTTAGTTTTGCTGAAATTCATTTGAGTCCTTTTTTTAGGGATTCTGTGTGTAGCTCCTCAATCATCGTATTCAGTGCATTCCACGTGTCGGCTATTAGTTCTACATCATCTGCGTATCTAATGTGGTTCAAGTATCTTCCGTTAATAGGGATTCCCTTATTTTCCCAGTCTATTGACTTAAAGATATCTTCTAAGGCAGCTGTAAATAATTTTGGAGATATTGTGTCTCTTTGTCTTACGCCTCGGTTGATTTGTACTGGTCTTGTTTCATTTCAGCTTGTTCGTACTTGGAGTCGATCCGGTTATTGACTAATGCTTCTTCTATTGCCCACAGTTCTACGCTATCAAAAGCTTTTTCATAATCTATAAAAGCCAGACATAATGGGAGATTGTATTCGTTAGTCTTTTCTATTAGTATTTTCAAAGTATATAAATGATTATAGGTGCTGTACTCTTTTCTAAATCCGGCTTGTTCTACTGGTTGATATCCGTCAAATTTAATTGTTAACCTGTTTGTAATAATTTTTGTAAAGGTTTTCTAAAGTTGTGAAAGAAGTAAAATTGGTCGATAATTTTTCAGGTCTGTGGTGTCTCTCTTTTTGATTAGTATTGTTTTAGCAGTATTCCATTGTTCTGCTCTTTCTATTTCTTTGTGGCTTATTTCGGGCATTACTTCTAAGTTGACATTTGTTATCTGCCTTTTCAAGTTCTGCTTTCAGGAGTTAGGGGGATCGTTTCTGGAATGATACAGATCGGCGTAGAACTTTTCAATTGAGTTTGCTATATCAGACTTATTTTTTTCTATTTGTCCTTGTTCATTTTCAATGGTTATTATGTTTTTATTTACTAGTTTCGGTTTGGTGCATTTGAGACTTCGGTTTTTCTCTATGACTTGTTCTATACGGTCTTCTTGATGTTTTTTAATGTCCTCTTTTATCTGTTTTCTTATTACTCGATTAAGTTCCTTAAATTCTGCAGTGTCTCTTTTGTTTTGTCTCACAAGATCTTTACTTTGTTTCAGCATGTTTTGTGATTCTACACTTATTTTGGATTTTCGTTTTCTGTTAGCGGTTGCCACTTCTGAGCTTACATTTAATAGTTCTTTTGTTATGACTTCATTGGTTTCATTTAAGCTAAGTTTATCTAGATTTAATACTTTCACGGGTTTGAACTTGCTTTTATATTGTTCTGTATGTGATTTTTTGGTTTATCTGTATCTATATTACAAGTTTTTCTAAATTTATTTCTATTTTTATAATGTTTTATCTCTTATTTGGCTCTAACCATTCGGTGATCGCTACTTACTGACGCCGTATTTATTACTGTTACGTTCTGTATGATATCTGTTTTGTTACACAGTATGTAATCTATTTCGTTACGAGTTTTTCCGTCTGGTGATAAACACGTCCACTTTATGTGAGGTTTTTTCTTATAGAATGTGTCCATTGCATACTATTTGTGGGCTTGTAGGAAGTTAACCAAGCTTTCTCCTCTCTTATTTCTAACTCCAGAGCCGAATTGTCCTATATAGTTTTCGATTTTTTTAAGTCGTTCTCCGTATTTATCATCGAAGTCTCCTATTATCATCGTATAAGTGCTGTGATAATTCGTGCTAGTTTCTGCAATTTCCTCATAAAATTTATCTATCTCTTCATCGGGATGTGCTGCGGTTGGAGCGTATACTTGAATAATTTTCAGGGAGATGTTCTCGTTTACATTTAGCCTAATCATTGCAATTCTTTCAGATGAATTGCTACGAATTGCTCTACTTTATGTGCATATTTCTTGGAAATTAGAAATCCTACGCCATCTAGGCTTTGTTCTTCTCGCCCTTTGTAATATTGGACGTTACCGGACTCTAGTATTATGCACTCTTCCCTTTTCTTTTTACTTCTGCTAGACCAATTATGTTCCATTTTAAGTCCTTGATGTCTTCTTTGAGTTCGTAGACTTTTTCATCTTTGCTTAAGGACCTTATATTTAGAGTTGTGATGTTCAATCGTGTGGTTTTTAGCGATTTCTTGCTTCTACCAGATTCCATGAAGCTATCCTTTTTTCCAAAGGAGTAAGATTTGCCATTAGTGTATGGTCTACCCACCTGGGGACTCATTCCTTTTGTTTTAGATATCGCCATATTCCTGTTAGGAGGTTTTTTAGCCTTAAAACACCAAGCTGGCTAGACGCGTTGGTGAGTGATTTTATACAATTCCTAAAAGCAAGCGATTGCCACTTCCGGCATCCACACCATACCGAAGGTATTCTTCTTCGCCGTGGCTGCCGTTGTGGACTTCATCCGTGACCCTGGACAAGGGACCCTAAGCAGGCACTAGTTTCCCGGGTCAGGAAACACCTGGAATCTGCGGAGGGAAGGATTGATCCATTTTCCCTGATGGGACTATCCAAGGGAGTTCCTACCCGCTACCCGCCTACACAATAAGGTTAAGTTTTATTCTAAACTATAAATTTTGTTATATTGGCAACAAGAATTTTGACGATAAATTGCGTTAAAATAGCATGAAAAATAGAACATCTTCTAATTTTTCATTTTTTTTAAAAGAGAACATCTTTTAATCTTAGTCCGGTAAAATAAGGATGCAACCTCGGAATGAAAGATAATAAGCTGAAAATTTGCATACGTCTTTATTTTGATGGTATAAAACTTACCTCAAAAGTCTCATATAATCACGTGTCCGCGACTTTAAGGTCAAAGGTCACGAAAATGAGTTTTCTGCAAATATCTCGTTTCCCTTACACTTTATGACATTTAAGGTGGTAAGAAAAATTGTAGAATGGAAAATTCTCTTCAATTTTTGTCTCAAGTACTTTTATGTACCTTCAACCCTTCTTAAGATAGAGCGCAAAGAGTGGGGGACCGCTTACCTGTGTATACGGTAACGCGAAGTCAGCCAGTAGGATTCAATAAATAATAAGTTATATAGTTAATTATTCACTTAAAATACTATTATTATCATTAAATTTTTATTATTTATTATTTAATAAACTATATTTATAGATATTAATTATAAAATATATATTTTTTATATAATATTTATTTTATTTTTAACAAACATACAATATTAAATGAAATATTTCAAATGAACTTTAATGATATTTTTAACAGCTGTATATACGATAAATTAAGATCAAGTGCAGAATTCAACAATAATCATTTTTATATTTAATTAAATACTGAAAAAATCATATTTATTATTTTTTTAAATTATATATTTATTTGTTAATCCAATAATCGATTTATTAAAGTTACAAATATAATATGTATATATTCTTTTATTATGTATGGTTAATATTTTTGTATTAATTTTCTTCTTCATCGTCTTCTTCTTCTTCTTCTTCCTCTGACTGCTCAATATCGGATTCGTCATCATCATTCTCGTTTATTAAAGTATCAGAATAAAAATATTCAAGAATATCAGGTGCATATTCACTTTCTTCATTGAAATCATCTGAAGTTGATGAAGCGTTTAGACATGATTGTCCATTACACTGCCCACAAATTAAAGTACATTGCAATCCTGATTTCCTGCATTCGCAATTAGAACCACAACCTTTCTTGCAATTGCAAAATATTGTATTCAGCAGTTCTTCTGGTGCTGGCGGTAATAATGTTGTTATTGGTTCCAGAAATTCATTTTGAATTACCCAGCCGAATTCTTGGGGTTCTAAATCATTTCCCAACCAAATTTGGGTCTGATAATAGACACGAATGATATGCTGACGAGCTGCTACACTTGAAGGTGGAAGACTTGATAACTGCACTGGTTTGTTGAGTCTTGTTGATTTGATGAACTGGGTGTATCGAAAAGAGTCTATATCGTCTTCTGATGTTGGAGCATTCTACGCTGCTAAGAAAATACGTACTCCATTTTCAAATAATTCTTGTATAGAGCAGTTTTTTTGTTGAAATAGTTGAGGTGACTGTTGTAAATGGTGATTTTTTTCGAACATTTTAATAAACGATATTTTACCTTTCCTATAAATCGCAGAAGTCGAATCACATCCACTAAACGCGTGTAAAAAGCAACCGCCGTACAAGAGATTTGTATTTCGAGATATAATATTCGTAGTTATATGGACGAAAAGTATTTTATTTAATATTGTATGTTTGTTAAAAATAAAATAAATATTATATAAAAAATATATATTTTATAATTAATATCTATAAATATAGTTTATTAAATAATAAATAATAAAAATTTAATGATAATAATAGTATTTTAAGTGAATAATTAACTATATAACTTGAATCCTACTGGCTGACTTCGCGTTACCGTATACACAGGTAAGCGGTCCCCCACTCTTTGCGCTCTATCTTAAGAAGGGTTGAAGGTACATAAAAGTACTTGAGACAAAAATTGAAGAGAATTTTCCATTCTACAATTTTTCTTACCACCTTAAATGTCATAAAGTGTAAGGGAAACGAGATATTTGCAGAAAACTCATTTTCGTGACCTTTGACCTTTAATATCTTAAGTCGCGGACACGTGATTATGAGACTTTTGAGGTAAGTTTTATACCATCAAAATAAAGACGTATGCAAATTTTCAGCTTATTATCTTTCATTCCGAGGTTTGCCCCATTTTTTGCCTTATTTTACTGGATTAAATCTGTATTAGCGTGAAAATTGCATAATGTATCCAAAATCGACTTAAAGTCATTCTTGAACTTTGTATAAAAAAATAACAAAACATTGTTTTGTTAATATTCCTACATTATTATAATAAGTATAGTTATAATATAAATAATAAATATCCAAATTCAACAATCAAAAATTGTTTTTCTCCTTTTTCTTAAAATTTATTTACTAAAAAGTATAACATTAAACCACAAGATAGATATCTTTTTTTGTAATTTTTTAACATCTTTTAAAATTCTCTTATACAGTCAAGTATAATTTTCAAATTCTTGCCTTCATATTTTTTTTCCGCCGACAAATAGCGTCCTCTAGCCGGCTTCATTTCTATCTTAATATGATCATAGGGAGTTCGACCTCTAGCCTCTAGGTTATTTAATAGAACTCTGTGTTTGGCACAGTCACGTCTTTAATGATAGATTTATTTGTTAACAAACGTTATTTTATTTGGTACTGCTTGGAAAAGTCCTCAATGTTTTGTTCTAGGTCCTTAAATGTTTACCAAGGATGTTTTTTAATTGACTATTTGTTTTACCGTACACATTTTGTATAAAACTTAACATTATAGTTAGGCAACTCATATTACTTATTTCTGTATAAAGGCTTACCTATCGCCAGTTAACGAACAATAATTGTTTAATCCACTATTAATAATTATTATAAGTCTATTCCATGAATAATGAATATACGACTGTTCTCGTATAATAAGCTATTTTCATATTTAATTTGGTTATCTATATTCATATATAAATATCTATTTATGTATTTGTCTATTAGTTAACCTTTAACTAGTTTGTTTGATAGCAGTAACTAGTATTTGTTTATACAAATTATGGAACCGTTATCTTAAATGCCCAATAAAGACACTACCTCTGTGTAGTGGTTGGAGAATATTATCTGTTTTATATCTATGAACGGAAAATTTCGAGAATAATTCCTTAGCAACAAATATATTTTGAGTATGTGTCGAATAACTACAAATAGAAATCAAATAGTAAAATGGGAATCAAAAGCTTAACGCTTTAATTCAAACTGTACTAATATATTCCATAAAAGGATACATTCCTCCTTCTTCATACTCCAAGATACTCCTTCTTAAATCCTTAGTTATATCGAGAAATACAAAATTTAAACTCTAAAAAAGACAACACACTCTTCTTCTTCTTCAGTGCCTTATCAGGTCCGGATGTTGGCGATCATCAAGGCTATCATGGTTTTGTTGACTGCTCTGCGAAACAGTTCCGCGGAGGTCATCCCAAACCATTGTCGGAGGTTTTTACGAGATACGACGGCGTCCGGTCCTCTCGTGCCAAATACTTCACCCTTTACCCTTCGTTCTTTTTCTTTTCTCATGTTCTGTAGGAGCTCAACGTTGGTGATATGGTCCACATACGATATTTTTAGTATACTTCTGTAGATCCACATCTCGAAGGCTTCAATCCGCTTTTCTATGGCTTGCATCAGTGTCCAGGCTTCAACTCCATATAGTAACACTGGAAGAATGTAGCACCTCACTATCCACATCTTGGTTCCCAAACTGAGATCACTGCAGCACAGCTTGATAAATGTAGACCCTGCCATTTCAATTCTGAATCTAATCTCTTGAGCGTAGTCCCATTGTGAGTTGAAGGTAAGTGAGGTAAGTGAATCTGTCGACACTCTGGATCTCTTCGCTACCTGCCATTAGTGCCCCGGGATTTAAATTTGCACGGCTGACAACCATGAGTTTAGTTTTCTTAATATTAAGGTCTAGTCTGTATGTTACGCTCACATTTCTCACTCGGTCTAGTAAGGCTTGTAGATAATTTAAGCCGATATATTTTCCGTTTACTCGGATTCCCATCTCTAGGTTTGTGAGGGCTTCAGTAAAAATTTCCTCAGAGTATTTATTGAAAATAGTCGGCGAGTTGACACACCCAGTCTTCAAATATGGTTTAGAGATCTATAGAACGTTCCACGTTAAGAAAATAACATTGCGGGGATAGGGCCATGTATTTCTTCTGGACGATAGAAGCGCGGCGATGCCACGATAAACACAAGCACGATTCAGGGTTGTATTATTTGTGTTTTCGTTTCCACAGACATGAATTAAAATAATGTTTTTTAACGTAATTGACCAAAAGTGCCCATTCGAAACAAGAAATGAAAAGTAGGGAAAATGATTTTAATTAAATAAATAGTATTTACAAAAGATAATTTTATTTTATCTTATTTTAATTATAGTAACGACAGTTTATTTGTTTTTCGGTGAGAATACCATATGTCATGAATCATAGAAATCAGTAGAAAATATTGCTTAGCTAAATCATGCATTTTGCCGGCTATTAAAGATAAACAATTAAACGAACCGCTTGGAATGCATATATCTAATGACTAATTAAAACTTAAAATAATACGGTGTACGTATGTTAGCGATTTTATGTCGTTCTCTGACTACATAATGATAATAAGGCTTTGTGGTTCTTTAGTAGTTATTCTGACTTTACAGTTAAATGTTAATTGAAAATGGAAATTCAAAAATTAAGCCAAGAGAATATCTTGGACATCCGTGCAAAACAAATTGTTTTAAATGTGTTTAAATATCATCTAAATTTAAGAAGTGGTGAAAGTGTTAGAAGTTTAACCGATAAATTAAGTGCTATGATGGGAGTAAGTTTTAGTACTATTTCTAAAATATGCAAAGAAGCTGCGGAAGGAGGACTAAGGCCCATAAAAAAAACAAGAAAACGTATCAAAAGTAGAGTGAACAGCAGAAAGTTCACTTACAAAGCAGTAGTTCACACGCTGCTACGTGCCATCGTGCATAGTTTTTTCTTTAAAAATTTACCGCCGACATTGAACAAAGTTTTTGCACTGGTTAAAAAAGACAAAGATTTAGCAAACTTGTCACGCACAACCATGTGGAGAATACACCATGAAATGAACTTTGTTTTTTGCAAACGGGAGTACAGTCAAGCATAATTGAACGGCCCGATATTCTAAAATGGAAGCATCAGTATTTGCGTGAGATAAAAGATGCGTTTGTTAAGGGGTTGTCAACAGGCCTAAAACAGCCGACACAACGAGGCCCCCGATTTATTATAGTGCATGCAGGTAGCGAATTGGGCTTTGTAGAAGGTGCTGCTTTTTGGTTTTTAGCTAAAAAAAAACTCAGCGGACTATCATGATGAGATGAATGGTCCTATATTTGAACAACGGTTTAAGGAAAAGCTGCTTCCTAATCTTCCAGAGAAAACTGATGTGGTGATGGACAACGCTTCGTACCATTCGAGGAGAGAAGAAATGATTCCGACACAAGCCTTCAATAAAGATCAAATTAAGACGTGGTTACTGGAGAAAGATATCTTTTTTGAAGAAGATTATTTAAAATCGGAGCTCATGGAACACATACAAAGAAAAATACATAAAATATAAAATCGACGAGATGTGCAAAGAGAAAAATGTTGCCATTCTGAGACGACCTCCATACCATTGTGAGTTAAATTGAATTAAAATGGTTTGGAGTTAAGTCAAAAGACATATCGCCTCACACAACACAGAGTTTAAGACCGCCGCTATGGAACAATGAACAAGAAATGCATTTGGTGTAGTAACAGTGGAAAACTGGAAGAACTATTGTAAACTTGCTACTAAGGAAGAGCAAAATTTTGGGTTATTGATGGGTTGATGGACGATATTGATTCTGTGGTAAATGTGACGATTGACAGTGACAGTAATGAAAGTGATAGCGCTGATAGAGAAAATGAGGATGATGTTAATATGCAGTGAGTAAATTGTGATAGTGTGGAAATCGGCGAACACAAAATGCCAAATCCGAAAATTCTGCAAATAACAGTCCGGCAAAAGTGAAAATTAGGAAATAGTGCGAAAAACTTCATATTATATATATATATATATATATATATATATATATATATATATATATATATATATATATATATATATGTAACGTATAGTGTATAAATGAATGGACACTAAATAGAAAAAATAATGGAATAACCACATAAGCAGAATGGGGGAGACACGTGTGGTCAAAATAGCAAGAGATAAATCAATAATCGGTAGAAGAAGTATCGGCCGGCCGTGCAAAAGATGGAGTAACAACCTTCCATAGAGGTATCAATCCGCCAATGAACAAGCAGGATTGCTTATAAAGAGGAAAAAGAATAAGAAGATAAAATATAACTACGCCTTTGATACGCCGAAATTTATTGGGATACCCTGTATATTTCAAAATAATTTTAAAATGTAGCTTTTATCAACTTACAAACTAATAATTTAAATTTTTTAAAATTTTTTCACTCTTTCGCTGTAATATTTCGTTCCGTTGGTGGTGATTCACCCTGTATACAAGGAAAATTTATTATGTATGTAATTGTTGTTATTACTTACATGAAAATAAAATTAAAGCTGCACTTGTTTTTTTTTTTAGTAACATCTTATCTAAAGCGTTAATAAATATGTAATGTTCAACAATAGTGAAATTTAACTATTTTTATTAGAATAGAATAGAATAGAATAGAATAGAATATTCTTTATTAATCCCATCAGATCACATTGTGATATAGGACAAGTCATATAGTACATAAAGCATGATCAAAAAGTTATATAGGACAATTACATAAAACAAAATCAATAAAATATAGATTAATATAAAAAAAAAGATATGCGATATAGAGCGTCTCTGAACCCGTCGGTCATCATTCCCTGTAGTCTTTTATTAAGTCAAAATAATCATTTAGGTTGTAAACGCATAATTCGATCAAGCATGCTTTTAATTTATTTGTGAATTTTTGAATATTATTTTCATTTCTTATATTAAGTGGCAAACAATTGTAAAATTTAGATCCTGCAAAATCAGGGCTAGTTTCAAAGAGAGTTGTGGAGTGTTTACACACGCTTATCAACCTCCCATGTCTTGTCGGGTAATTATGAAAGTCAGAGTTGAGGGTAAAATTTTGAAATTTAGTTTTGACGTGAATAATACACTTATAAATATATAAAGCATGAAAAACCAATGCATAATACACACTAATCAATTGATTGGTGTTAAATAGAGTTTTCAACTGAAGGATCGCATAGTAACCCTTATTCATTGTTTTGCAGACTTTAGTGACATTTTAATCCCATGTCATATTACTTTCTAGAATGCTACCAAGAAATAGTGTTGTATCACTAAAGGGTATTTCCTCAGAACTAACTGTGATTTTACAACCATGGGATGGCTTACAGCGCGAGTAGAACTGCATACAAATAGTTTTCTTTGCATTTACCATTAAAGAGTTCCTTTTACACCAGGTTGTAAATTCCTGTGATACTAAGTTCATTTTTGAAATGAGTTCGACTTCAGTTAACTCGTCAACTACAATTGTTGAATCATCTGCATAAAGAACTGTATGGTCTGCAGTTAAAAAATTTATCAAATCATTGACATACAAAAGAAATATTAAGGGTCCCAATACGGAGCCTTGCGGTACACCTTGATTAAGATTAAAAACAGATGACTTCTTATTATCGACTTTTACTAGGAATTTACGATATTGTAAGTATGACCTTAATCAGTTCAAAAAATGACCCCGAAAACCAAGGGCTTCTAATTTATGCAGTATAATTTCAATGTCAATAGAGTCAAAAGCCTTAGTTAAGTCAAAAAAGAGTGCACCCACATACCTTTTTCGATCCAAAGCAGCGTGAATATAATTAAATAATGAAATAGAAGCACTCTCTGTAGATTTATTAGGAAAAAACCCATGCTGGCATTTATTTAAGATATCATATTTATTCAGAAAATTTAACATTTTACTGTAAATACACTTTTCGATAATCTTAGAGAGTACACTTGTTACGGTGATTGTCCTGTAATTATCAACTAAACATGGATCTCCCTTTTTGAAAATTGGACTAACTACTCCCGTTTTAAGGTCACTTGGAAACTTACAATCCTTGACAGATAGGTTGATGATGTGAGACAGAACAGGAGATATATATGAAGAAATGTATTTAATTATTTTAGTGGGGATTTGATCAATACCTACTGAGCTGGTATAGTTTAAGGAAGATATAGCATTCTTAATATCAAATGGTGAGACCTCAGAAAAAAAAAATGTGTTGTTAATTGTCATAGTTGTGAAATCGTTAAAGGTATAGTTATTGAAATGTTTTAATAATGTGCGTTTGACTGATGTACAAAAATACTCACCAAATTTGATTGCTATGTGTTCTGGATGTATCAATAATTTATTATTGTCAGTAATGCTCTACTCAAAATTGTTTTTATTTTTACCAGTTTAACGATTCACAGTTTTCCATATCTTCTTCCTTCTTTTATTATTATTTTGATTATGTAGATAACTTTGATATGAGGCTTTTTTATATCCTTTACCTTACGGATAAAGTTGGCTTTTTGTATTTTATAGTTATACATTAAATCTGGATTACCACTAACATTTGCTAGCCAAAATAAATCCTTCAGCTTTTTACTAAGCTGAAGAATTTCAGTATTGATCCATTTTCCGTTGGTATTAGTAGTTATGCGTTTTGATATTAATGGACATGTTGTATCAATATGATAGGAGACAGTGTTCAAAAAAGCTCTATATGCATCATCTACATCATTTGAATCTGTATAAACATTTTCGAAATTCTCAGAATCAAGACTCAACAAAAGATTAGACAAAAAATTCTTTGATAGGTTTCTATAAGTAGCTATCTGGGATGTAGCAGTATTGTTACTCTCAGATATGTTTAAGCTAAAATGAAGTCCTAGATGATCACCTAAATTGTAGTTCACGACAGCCTCATTGTATAATTGAGGAATATTGGTAAGAAAATAATCTGGTTTCGATTGTGAAATTACACCGTTTTTGTTTGACCTATAATAATTACATACCCATATCTGTCAATTAAAGAAACAAGTATTTATAATGCATTATTTTGTATTCAACTATACATATCCTTTTATTAGTGAAATTAATTAACTACAACTACACAGTGCTGAATACGGCTCTGATTAGAATGAATCATATATCGACAATCTAATAGCAAAACCGGCCTGAGAGTTTTGGCAACACTGATCTCCATAAGCGCAATGTTATTTTCTTAACTTGAAACAAAGTATAGACTCTAACAAACAGTAATGAAAATATGTTAGGATGTTTCGAAACAAAACTACTAAATCGAATCTATGGAGCGGCGAATAAACATGGAGTGTGGAGAAGACGACACAACTTCGAACTTTATAGAATATACCAGGAACCAAATATCGTAAAGTATATTGTCTGAGGTGGACCCAGCTATAAAAAGCTCCTTAATAGACCCCTTGGTCAGAGAAAATGTGAACACTCAGGACAAGATTCCTTGATAACATCGATGAAGATATAAGAAATATGGGAATACGTGCTTGTTGGAAGAAGGCGATGGATAGGGACGACTGGAGAGAAATTCTTAATGAGGCTAGGATCCACACAGGGTTGTAAAGTCAGAATGATAGTGAAGTATTTTTGGCTCTGTTATAAACTGATTTGTGTTGGAGTGTGTCGTTTTCCTGTAAATACTTGGAAATTCCTTTTCATAATATAAAATATTCAATATAAAACATGCCACATAAAATAGTTTCAGAACTACATTATTATTTATATTTTTAGCAAATTTGTCTAAATCTTAAAAACCAAGTAATATTTTTTTTAGATCTCTGATATTTTCTATCTTATCTTATAAATATAAACCCATATTATGTTTTAAAACAAAACTATTTTGCAACTAACGAATTCTTGTTAACTGGATGACTTGTATGTTATAAAACTATATTTATAAGTATTTATATTTAATTACCTAAGCATAAACTATCATGTCGTTTATGCTTATCTGAATATCTCGATCTATATTGCCATTTGATAAATTATTAATTATCTTATATTTAAGTGTAGGACCTGCATAGTAAATTGCTTGATTTGATTTATGAAATTAAAAGAAACAAATATGTTGAGCAAAAAAAAATAATAGATCAGTTATCTTGTTTTAAAAAGTTAACGAAACTGCGTATTTTCAGATCAAATAGTCTATATAAAAACGAAATGTGCAGAAAATATAGATATAGGTAACATATTAAAAGAAATTTTTTAATTTCTCATTTAACCTTTTCCAGCCCAAATTTTTTTTTCAATAAATTTTGTTGAACAAAATGTATGTTATAGGAAACGATACAAGAAAAAATAATTGTTGATAAATTTTGTAAAAATTTTGCATCCTACAGTCTTCAAACACAAAAAAAATTGATCCCATTTGGAATCATCTGGCGTTGGTGGTACCTGAATTATCCATTTATAACACTTGATATAGTGATCTGGTAAAAAATTGACTATAATAGGAAATACGTTTTTTATTGCACTTATACAGGGTGTTTCAAAAAAAGGTAACCCCGTCTCTAGGGTAGGTAAAAAACGATCCGTGTAACTAGCGCCCTCTATGAGAATCAGATATAAAAACAAATTCATGGGATGTATCAGCTTCCAAAACATATTCGTATAAAATTTCATTACAATGTTACCAGTAGTTTCGGCAAAATCGTAAAAAATGCGTAAAATTTTGTTTTCTTCAACGCCCTGTATCTTGAAAACGGATGGCGTTACAAAAATTTTTTACTAAACAAACCCCAATTATTTTTCAGTTTTTTACCTACCCTAGAGACGGGGTTACCTTTTTTTGAAACACCCTGTACTATTAACAATTTAATTTTGTACATGGAAACTATAAAAATAATTTTTATTATGGTTTAAACATAACAAAAAATATTGCACTTAGAACATTTTATTCTAGAGTAAGACTTTATACATAATTTGCATTATGTGCGATTTTGATCATTTAGTGGCCAATGTCCTAGACCATCAAAATGTGGCTAGGTATTAAATTTGTTGTAAAGACTACATATTTCAATTAATACCTGTTTTCCTTTTCATTTCAGCAAATATGGTACCTATACAGCTTTACAAGATACCTTGGAAGGTATATGTTAATACTTTCCTGGCGCCCAATCACATCATAGAGTAAATGTGGCAAGTGTACCAAATATCGATGCACTAAATGTAATGTAAATATCACACGTTGTAAAAATTTTAAAATAAACAATGTTTTATGAAATATTGTGTCCTTATTACCCAGCGTATGATATACCATACGTTAAAAAAAAAGACAGTTACAAAGAAAAAAAAATTACGTAAATTTTGCCATTGCTATTAAAAATAATCTTTCTTTATTTCATTCTGAAGTTTTAATTTCGTTTTGATAAAAGTTTAATTTTAGACATTAATGGGTTAAGACCTATGCTCTTTAATTTAACCATGGATGAACTCATCAAGACCTTTTTAAGATCTTGATGAGTTAAAGCTCTGGTCCAGAAATAACAAAAGATGAGGTATAGAAAGCGATAAAAGGAACAGAGTAACAGGTTCTAATAGAAATAATAAAGCTAATAGAAGATGAGCAAATTAAAATATTGTTTGACTTATAATAATCAATATACAGTACAGGAATCATTCCTAGAGATTGGCTAATCTTTATATTTATAGCACTGCCAAATAAAACAAATGTACAAAACAATGCCAAGAATCAAGCACTCAAAATATTTTTAAAAATTGTATACCGGAGAAAACACAACAAACGACATTAGCCATACACAATTTAGATTCTATGTACTAGTGGAGAGGTGCATTCATTCGAATAAAGATGCACTTTCACTTATCCAGAAGAAACGATCATTGCCCAACGAATAAAAAATACAAGGATACCAAAGTAGCTTTATACGAATTACTAGAACATTATGACCTAACACCAAACAACGACATCAAAATAGTCATAGGTGACACAAACGCAAAGTTAGGAATTGAAATACAATTAGGGAGACATAGCCCTTACAAAAACCAACAGAAATAATCTTATACTCTAAAAATTTAATGTAAAAAAAAACAAATTAATTTTTTTATTACTAGAAAATTAGAACACACTCTTCCGGAATTTCCAAGCACGATTATTAAAAATATCTCGAATAGATTGTACGTTATAATGATTAACCATATTTTGTTTACATTAGGAAAACATTTATCCCGCAAAGTTTTCAGTGAATCACTACAATTATTATAATTTTCGCCAGAGCATAACTGAAACAATCAATGTGCGATCTTTAAATTACCTACATACATGTCTAGTGGTTTTCCAAATACGTAATAGGATTAAATAACTAGATAGAAGCTAAATATAGGTTTTGAATTAATTGTTATGTAGCACTTTTTAGCTAACGTAGGATACTTTTAATAATAAGTGATTAAAAGTTAAGTAGTAAGTCTGAACAAAATTAACGCCCTTTTCTTCTTTACGTGCCAAATTCTGATCTTAGATGCAGCTGTCTTAAAAAGTTCGATAGATGAGCGTCTATACCATTTCCACAAGTTGCTTAGCCATCAGATTATTTTCCTTCCTATACTTCTTCTTCCTTGGATATAATAAATTAAAGCACATAATTGATTTCGGCACGCATGGTATGTCCCGGTACTGCAGGTTTCTGATTTTGGCGGTTTCTACTGTTTTCGTACTTTTATGCACTCTTCTCATGACTTTATTGTTGGTTACATGATTAATCCACGATACTTTCAGGATTCTCGTGAATAACCACAATTTAAGTGCTTCAAGTTTCTTATTGTCACCGCATTTAGGTTCCACTGCTCCATTCGATATAGTTGTGTCGAGAAAAGCATCAAAGCATCTTCTTTAGTTTGTTAAAATTTAAACGTGCCTTTTTTATGTGCACCCTAATTTGCAGGCATTTATTTTATGAGTGAAGCATCTGCCGTGAAGCAATATATACCAAGTTTAACACTCTCAGCAAACCCTCATCGAAAACCCAACGCTTAGGTAGATTTTTTTCAGAACTTTCATAAATTCCAAAATTTATGCTTGACTTCTGTTGAACGTGAACTACAATTTTAATGATTTTTTTAGATAAGCTTGTTTGTATTTTCAGTAAGGTATTTCCTATAATTACAATTAACTCAAAATATCACAAACCATGGACTACCAAAGGGATCCGCATATCAGCAAAAAATTTGCGTTTACTGGTGTACATCAACTCTAGGTACTACCAACGTCTCTGCCACTGAATATATCACCAAGTACAGAGTAAAATATCTAAAACTTATCAAAAAAGCATATTATTAAAATCGTCTGGGAAACTCTAAAAGTGTTGCAAAAGAAACTTGGTCCACAATAAACGATCTTTGACATAAAACTAACACAGCTCAAGCATTTTTCCTTCCAATCCCTGAAAATCTAAATGAATACTTCGTTAATGTGAGTAAAAATATAACATCAACTATTTTGCCACAACAAGACCCCATTTTATATCTCCTCAATTCATAAAAAGTCTCGAATGCATTTTTTAAAAGAGCAGTTGATAAATATGAACTGATCCAAACAATCAATAGTATCAGATGCACATCTTTCTGTAGTACTGATGGATTATCCATTATAAATTTTCTCAGGTCTCCAAAAAAATGTGTTGTAAGTTCTTGTCTTACTAATTAATAATTATTCCTTTGAAAAAGTTAGATTTCCAGAGTGCCTAAAGACAGCAATTAATATTCCTCTTCATAAGAGTAGTGAAAAATCTGCAACTATAGACCTATTGCCTTACTACCGATACTATTTAAAATTATTAAGAGACTTATAAAAGCCCGACTTATGTCCTTTCTCGTTGAAAACATTTCATCACAAAGTCAGTTTGGCTTTTTATCTAATAAATGTACCAGCGATGCTATGTTTTCTGTGCTACATGAGGTTTATCAAGCACTAAACAATAATCTTTACACTGCCACTTTTTTTTGTGATTATTTTTGATTGTGTAAATGACGACATTTTGATAAAAAATCTAAATGTTTACGGAAGTAGAGGTATTTATTTAAATTAGTTCCAATCTTCCTTGGGGAATGGGAAACAACTGGTTAGAGCAAATTATAATGACGCTAGTCATAAAATTATTATAGGTGGAGTACCGCAAGGTTCTCTATTTGGTCCTCTACTTTTCCTTTTCATTATAAATAACATCATTAATTTAAATTTTTGTCCATGATGCCAGCATCACCTGGAGCAGCTCTAATATCGCAACTCTTCATGCAACTATAACTTCTGATCTACTTACAATAAAAACCTGGCCCGACTCTAATTTACTCTCTATTAATGTGGATAAGACAGTAGAATTATCCTATAAAAAGCTTGATATTTTATGACTTTTTGTAAGCTCTGTCCATAAAATTGTACAATTTTCAGAGATAATAATGGATTTTTCCAATTCTATAGGGCTTGAAAAATTGTAGTCACATCGCTTCTTGCGATGATAGTGTTCATTCTTAACTATTTTTTTTTATTTTGAAATATGTGTCTCGACTGCTAGTGGTGATTGACACAGGTAGAATTTACATTTATATTTACATTTTTTATGCTTTTACATTGGGGATAATATTAGCTATAGTAGTGTTGACAGTCAAGAAGTAAGTGTTTTACGGAAGTCGTGGTTTTGCAGTACTGGCACAAAGTCTGATTGCTGGAATTCGTTAGGTGTCCATGTGTAAGGCGTATGTATCCTATTCTTAGTCTTCGAATAATAGATTTGTCCTTTCTTTTCATTGGTGAGAGCTGGTGGTAGAAACTGTTCCAAAACACAACTTATTTTATTCAAATCCTCCAATTGTCGCGATGTTCATGGCCGGATAACCTTGTTAGAAGAGTACCTTATTCTCAGAAACTGGGTTTTATATTTGGGTGTTCATTTTAGCAGGGCTCTTAACTGGAAAACCGACATTCAAGATACCCTAGACAGGGTGAGAAAGAGGTTTAAACTCCTTGCAGCGCTGTCCCGCAAACTGGGTAGGACGTCATCTAAAACATTATTAAGACCACTAATCGAATACAAGGCATGCGTCTACGCATCACATTCACCGAAAGGAAAATCCTTAGATTCTGTATAAGGAACTGCAGATACTATCCATCAGCACATATACATCAGGTAGCCAATCTAACACCGATGAAGGACAGTATCTTATCCCTCAGCAGGAGGTATGTCCTTCGAAGACTTACAGGCTCGAACAACCGAGTCAAACAACTATTAAAGACGCAATGCAATCGCCGAAGGCAAATACTTACCAGGGTTCCTAAAAGAAAAGTTCCATTCCCTTCAGCTAAACTTCTACACAACACTAGACACGAACATCCTAATGAGCATTTTGATATTCTAGAATCATTTCTTATCAAATATCGCAGCTAAAAAATGCACGCTAAAAACGCTGATTAAGAGCCATTACTAGTATGGCTGGTAACCCCTGAAGTACCTCCTTCGACTTGTTTGGCCTTCTTCACCAATAATTCTTCTTGCGCGCTTTATCATATCGTCCATACCACACACGCCACCTTCTGAACCCCAGCTTTTTAGCAATCCACCTACATCTCCACAAGCATTTGTCATCACGTTTACCACACCCCCATTACTCTGAAAAAAAAAGAGTACTCCTTCCTTGAAGAAGCAATAGCTCACACAAGGTAAACACATCGGATCGATCGTAGAAAATGTTTGGTTGGAAAACGCTTAACTTGGTACTGCTTCTTTTCCAACGATCATTCCAAAGAACCATTATTTTTTGTTTGAGTGTTCTGTTTAGATCTGATGGTGTTTGAATCTTCGTTGTTAAGTTTAGAGAAGAGGCTTGATTTGCTGCTAGATCGGTTTTTTTCATTACCTGGAATACCAATGTGTGATGAGACCCACAAAATTATTACTGTAATTCCATTACTTTGAAGACGATTACATGTACTGTGGATTTATTGAACTATTGGGTGAATAGAATATAAATTTCTTATAGAGTGCATCGATGATAGAGAATCCGTACATATTGCTATAGTTTTATTGTCGTTGAATGAATTTTTCACAGCTTTTAGTATTCCATATAGTTCAGCAGTATAAATAGTGCAATTGCTAGAGAGTCTAAATCGGTTTACAGTAGTTGTAGCTGTTGTAACGGCACAGCCAACACCTTCTTTACTCTTAGATGCGTCTAAGTAAAAGATCTTATCGAAGTTGCATTAATGTTTTAACTATTTTGTATGCAGTTGAAAGTGGAATTTCTGTTAAATCAGAAGTTGCTTGTACCAACAGTTTTTCATTGAAGCCGATTTTCTTATGTAGATTGTTGTACACATTGAAACAGTATTGCTGTGTTTCAGCATTTAAATCCATTCGAATTTTCTTTGCAGAGTCTTGTTTTTTCAGGAATTACATTCACACCGACACTAGCACAACATTAGTACTAATGTTTGTATTTTGAGAACGATTTCCGAAGTGGAAACTAAAACGTTAATTAACTTACTTTAAACTTTAATTGTGGCTTATTCCCATTTAAATAGTAATTATTTCAAGGATAAGCTTTGCAGCTAAAAAAAGACGTCTTAAATGTAAGGGAGGTTCCATACATTCGGCTAATAGACTTTCAGTAGGTTTAGATTTAAGTGCACCTAAACCAAACGCAGAGCTTTGTACTGGTTTCGGTCTGATTGTTTAAGTCTGGTATTAGTATATGCCCTATAAAACAATAGGTTAACCTTAGGATTAGCGCCCCATTGGTGACGGTTAACTACCTTTAAAACATTTAGGCTTTTTTTCGCATTTAATTAAACAGTTATTATTATTATTGTTCTGAAGCTATTTTCTTGTGGAATATTAAAGTAATTACTACTTAAATGGGAATAAGCCACAATTAAAGGTTAAAATAGGTTAAAATCGTTTTTCAGAACGATTTCCGAAGTGGAAATTGAAACGCCAATAAACCTACTTTAACCTTTAATTGTGGCTTATTCCCATTCAAACAGTTATTATTATGTTCTTCCCATGTTAATTTGGCATCAAGTGTGACGCGGAGATAAGTATATTGTTTTTGGACAGTTATACTTAGATTATCAATAAATTCTAATACTGGATATATTCGGTAAGCGATGACGAGTAAACAAGACCATAGTGAATTTATTCGAAGTAAGTTTCAACCCTTGTTTAAAAAAGTTTTTTCTTGCACTGTACAAAATCCATTTTATTGAATCAATACATTCCTAATAAGAATTTTTAGAAGTGTAAAGACAGAAGCACGCTCAACCTGTTTGGGGATCTGGCGAGTATACTACAAGGACAAAGATCCGAATATTCCGATCAAATGTCATGTCTATTCTACTCTACGGATGTGAAACCTGGAAAGTGACAAACACCCTCACAGACAAACTGCAGGTCTTTGTTAACAAATGTCTACGAAGAATTGTTCGTATATTCTGGCCTAACACCATCAGAAACGAAGATCTGCTACACCTGACCGAACAAAAGAGGGTACAAAATGAAATTAAGTCCAGAAAGTGGGGTTGGATCGGTCACACACTCCGAAAAAATAGTTCCAGTATCGCAAAGACTGCCCTAGAGTGGAATCCCCAGGGGAAAAGAAAAAGAGGTCGCCCAGTACAAACTTGGAGAAGATCCATCATGGACGAGATAAGAGGCCAAGGAAAGTCTTGGAATAAGGTGAAGGCCTTAGCGCAAAATTGAACCCGATGGCGCGTTTTCACCGAAGCTCTATTGAAGCTTTATAATATATATATATACATATATATATATATATATATATATATATATATATATATATATATATATATATATATATATATATAAAGACAGAAATCATCGGCGTATTATAAAATATTACCATTAATACCCATACCATAGTATATAGAGAACAAAAGAGGGCTAAGCACAGATCCCTGCGGCAACCCTTGATAAACTCACCTTGGACCAATCAATTTATTATTGTACCGAATGAATACTTGTCTATTAACAAATACCTTTTGTTCTTTTATACTTCTGTTTGTAGTTTGTCAGTTTGCTTCTGTGTTATCTTCTTGATCTGCTGTCGTCAGCCAGTTTTGGTAAGATTTTTTTTCTTCTTTTATTTGGTTTTCTATCTACTGTCCACCAGTATGGTTTTTATTTCTATGATTTATCTGGTCATTTTACCTTCAAATGGCTTCTTCTCCAGCTATATGTATTTCTGTTTTCGAAAAGAGATCGACTAGGCGTTTATCAGGGTACCTTTTAATTTAATGTTTTCACCCTTATTACATTCTTTAGACTGTATAATTCTTCATAATTTTTTTGATCTCACCAAATGGTAATCTGATCCACAGGTATTTGTCCTCTGATCCTCTATATACTCTCGTTTCTTGAACCCTGATTATTGACTCTTGTCTAACAATTACATACTATGTGTGTTTTGTTAATTATCACAAAACTTTCGATAGAATAGAACATGACAAACTGATCCAAGTATTAAATTCACTTGGTCTTGCCGGTAAACAGCTGTATAAAAACAATATCTATTACGAACAAACTGCAATCTTAAAGTTGGGGATCATTTAACAGCCGACATAAAGACAAAAATAGATGTACGACAGGGATACATACTGCCTCTATTATTATTTAATATATATTCAGAGCACATTATAAACCTAGCGCTAGACTGAACAACATAAGATACACTGATGACACTGTTATTTTTGCAGCGGATAACATGGAGACAATTATTAGTTAACCAATTACCGATATCACAAATTGGGGAGAAAAAGTTTGAGAAAAACTAGCTTAAATGAATATTTTCTTAGCAGTATTAGTTAAAAGGCTATCTTATTTTACAAAAATTTCTGTTATCTATAATAATTCAATAATGTAGTTTGTTGATAAATGCAGTTTGTACTTTTCTCTTTATATTTGTTTCTCTGTATATTTTTGTATATTTCTCTGATAATAAATTTATTTTAACAAAAGGAAGAAGGTGCAGGTTGTTAAAAAAATATTTCCCTTTTTATAAATATGAATCAAGGAAACTCAGTTTCTTTTGATTTAGGAACAAAGTTCCAATAGAAATGGGACGTGAATTTTTACATAAAAGGCGTGATTCCCGGTAAATTCCCAAATTGTTGATAGATCCAACCTACAACAGCATCTAATATCAAGTAAATTACACCTTTGTCCGGAACGTATGCAATTATACGGTAATGGGTAATTCATAATCCTCGCTGTAATTAGACGAGTTATATATAAAAAACAATTGCGAACTAACAGAAGCATTCACAAACATTAAACATAATAAGATTGAACTAGTATCAAAAAGTGTTAAAACATTGTTAAATCGTGCCTTTAAAAATGGGTGCTTCAGGAGTATTACTGGTAAGTAAAACCCATTTTTTTTATCATTTTTAGAGGAAATAATTTTAAAGGTAAAACTTCTTTTCAATTATAATGTTAACTTATAACTATCAAAGTTATAATGTAACTTTCGGTTTTATGGGTCATTAACGTTTTTTAAATGTTTATGTTACTTTTCCCTTCTATTCTACAGTAAGTTTTTTTGTTTTTCTATAAAACACCTACTTTCAAAAAGCTTCAGGTACAATTTTCAACATATTTTCCTGTTTTTGACAATAATTGTTCAGTTTTCACTATAATGATGTTAATACATCTTGGACATCATGTGTAATATTGCTAAAGCTATGCATTTCAGTGCAATATGTTCAACCGTTCCCTCTATATTTTATCGATCTTACTTTCCTTAACCCTTTAAGGATCAGTGGTACCTATATTTACCAGTGATGTTGAAAGTTATTTTTCCAACTTATAAGTAGTACTAGACCGTAAGCACAAAAATGCTGTTGTAAAGGATTTTTTTTTAAATTGTTCTAATTTTTGTTTTACGACTCACAACTTTTGTGTTAGTGTATAGATGTAGCGGTATAAATCCTTACCAGTGATTTACAGATCAAGGTAAATACTGAAATGATCACTGGTAGCAATATTTACCACCCCATAAAAGAAAAATTGTCGATAATTTCGGTTTTTTATTACCTTCCATTTAATTTCACAATTTAAAAAAATAAGATTTCTGCGCCTTAAAGGGTTAATGTACATACGATCTCAATATATCTAAGTAAATATACATATATATATATATATATATATATATATATATATATATATATATATATATATATATATATATATATATATATCTATATATAAGTCTTTCCAGATATGTTACAAAGTACCCTTATTTCTTGTTGTTGTTTAAAGCACTCTTTTGGTTTTTGTTGTTTCTGCGATGTATGTCAATATACGCCTAATAACAGCTTTGTATATTCTCGATTTAGCCTCAGAGCCAGTTTTTATTACGCCATATTGTATTGTACAGTCAGCTTTTTTTGTTGCTCTTGATATTAAATATGTATTTTATAAACTGGTCTGAAATGGTCTATTCTATCTCAGGACGCGTTAAAATATTTCCATATTTTTTGAAAATGTACAAAATCACATGTTATTCGTTAACTTCTACACTATCGCCAATATCTATGGCCTTTATAAATCAACAGTTTTATTAATTTTAACTTCTTTTACAGGCAAAAACTGTCCTACTTCTTATTGCGGTATATCCCAGTGCGTCATCTCCTACACTTGGACTGCTGAAACAAAAACTTTTCGGTGGTGGTGGATATGGAGGAGGATTTGGGGGAGGTTATGGAGGAGGCTACGCTGGTAGTTACGGTGGTGGACGCCCAGGAGGGGGTTGCCAAACATGCAATCAGCAGCCGGTATATCAACAGCAGCCGGTATATCAACAGCAGCCAGTGTATCAACAGCAGCCAGTGTATCAACAACAGCCTGTGTATGTTGAACAACCAGTAGTATACGAACAGCCGCGTCCTATTGTAGTCGAGAAACCAGTAGTAGTGGAACAACCAAGGCCAGTGGTAGTGGAACAACCCCGTCCAGTAGTAGTAGAAAAACCGGTTTATCGACCCAAACAACCAGACACTATCATAATAATAGAAGAAGAAGTTCAAAAACCACCACCTCGCCCTCGACCAACATACCACTATGTACATCCAACTTATCCACCTGTACGACCGACATATCGACCAGTACAGCCAACCTATAGACCAGTACAACCAACGTATCGCCCCGTTCAACCAACGTATCATCCTGTCAAGCCGACTTATCAACCAGCTCCGACCACTTGCACTACGTGTCAACCAAACCCATGCACTACATGTGGACAAGACGGCAGCAATGGGAGCGGCGGTGGCGGAGGAGGCGGCGGAGGAGGAGGTGGGGGAGGAGGTGGCGGCGGCGGAGGAGGCGGATGGGGAGGTGGTTTTGGTTTTGGCGGTGGCGGCGGATTAGGAAGCAACTATGGTAAAAAGTAAATAAAAGTTCTTTAGGATTATTGGAAAAGACTTATTGTGATAATTGTATAAAAATATATTTAACTGCCCTTGTATAAATAAATTTCCTACTAAGAATCATATTTGTTATTATTTTTATATAAAATGAAATATATTATAATACACACACACACAAACTCACACACACACACACACACACACACACACATACACAAAACTCACACACACACACACACACACACACACACACACACACACACACACACACACACACACACACACACACACACACACACACACACACACACACACACACACACACACACACACACACACACACACACACACACACACACACACACACACACACACACACACACACACACACACACACACACACACACACACACACACACACACACACACACACACACACACACACACACACACACACACACACACACACACACACACACACACACACACACACACACATACAACCGATTTTGTTGTTGTATTGGGAAGACTCACTACTTTGTTCTTGTCTCATAATATATAGTGTGATGACTCAGCGACACTGCTACATAGCATCGACGATCTTCAAAGTTTTATAAATGATCAACCCTCATAAGTGAAGCTTTGGGTTTGAAAATAAATACCAAGAGTACGAAAAGCATGATAATAGGTAGAAATACTTCCCAAATGCAAATATACACATAGCTAGACAAGAAATCAAGCTTAAGCTATAAATTAATCAAATTTTTACGGCAAATCAATTGCATACTACAGATTTATTTAATGTGTCTATAAATTTTGAGGGTAGGAAGCTCCTCTGCCGATAATACAGATGCTCTAACCATGTTAATTTAAGATTCTGCGTTCCGAATTTTCACTCTTTCTGGGCGGTTTTAAGGTAACTACCTGTAACCTTAAAATTATACTCAGTGACTAGCATCTTTATTTTAATTATTATTAGATATTTATTTATGAATATCATCCTAATATCTAAGTCTTATCACTAGAATAGGTACTACATAACAACTCACTACTATCGATAAACTATATTTTAGTCCTGATATCGGCACGTTAAGTATTATTTCATAAATAATACCACAACCATGTGCTCTAAAATCACTACTGTCTATAGTTTGGTGTTAGTATTTTGTAGTGTAAGTTATGTGAGTTCCCTGAAAGTTTTAGGGGTGTTTCCTTACGCAGCTCCTAGTCATTACTTCTTAGGAAATGAACTCATGAAAGGTATTGCTGCAGCGGGCCATGATGTTACTATGATTTCAGTTTTCGAAGATAAAAATCCTCCTAAGACGTACCGGCAGCTTGTATTAAAGGAGGTGCATCAATTGCAAGTGGGTAAGAATGATTATTATTTGCAATTAATGTTTATATTTTATCCACGAAAACTTTTTAATTGAGTTAATGGTATATTTTGGCAACGAGTATCATGTTTATAAGTATTTATATATGTAATAAACTTGTTTAAATACTTTTATCTCTTTATTTACATTTAACTTTATTTGAATGAAAAAAAACCCAGTAAGTCGGACTATCTATAATATTAAAGATAACTATAACACCTACATAAGTACGATCATCCATGTAGGAAGCGTCTGTGATTATTTAACTTCAGAAATTACTAATCATTTCCCTCTCACTGTTCCTTATATTTCTGTCTTTAATAGAAAATACTTTTTGGTTTAAAAATCTTATTTTTCTTTGTACGTTAGGACTACGTTCTGTGTTTTCTTCAATGATTCATCAGTAGCAGTTGACACGACGCACACTAACTTTCGTACCATCTCGTAAGTAGTCGTCCAGACTGTCGAGGTGTGTTTGGCTAAATTTCGGCTAACCGATTGTCTGGCATAACATGGTCTATTTATTCTTTTCTTTTGTTTCTTGCCCATCGTACTACGTCTTGGATGTCACATATCTCTCTTATTTTTCATAACTTTTACGGTTATATACAGTATATCCTGCTATTGCTCCATTCTCTTCTTTATTTTTCTTCTTCCTTGTTAACTCTGCCATGTAGGAGCTTTCTACCCTTGTTGGGTTTCCTTTTTTGACGCCTTTATGACTCGTTATGTAATACGTATATAATACATGTATACATATTATTATTGTATACTATAATTTATTAAATCGACCACGAAAAATGTATCTAGTTAAAAAAAAATTAATGGGAAAATCCCAGTAGTTGGCTGTATACCATCGTTTAAAAAAAACATACAGGAGTTTAAAAAAAAATTTTTAATTAGTAAAATGAATAAGCCTATTAAAAATGTTATCATATTATCTCATAAAATTTTTAATAGGCTTATTCATTTTAGTAATTCAAAAAAAAAAAAATTTAAACTCTCAGAGATTTACACACCAGGTCTCTTACCGTTGTTAGGCAACCACCATTACCCAAATTTAAAAATAATAAAAAAATGTTTTAACTTCAATTTCATTGGATTTCAACTTAATCTTTTTATATATACCTATTTTTTTATATCATTTCTTATACTATTATGTGGATAGTACCACATCAATTTCTTTCATTTTCTACATCAATCAATTTTCATACCACTTATGATGTCATAGATTCAACCTCAAACATTAATTCCACTAATTTAATAACTCACTTGTTGTTTTTTTAATAATAGAGATTTGCAGATTTAAGACAAAAAAAATTTTATCATTTAAACAAATTTAATTTTAACTAAAGGTTCATTAATAAGATATTAGATATTATTACAACAAAATAAAAATTTTATAATTTTTAAAAATTACATTAGTCGCGGAACACACCCATACCTCGTCATGTTTAGCTATCTTCTTAAATTATATTCCTGTCACCTCAGCCAGTTGGTCTGTGTCGTTTTAACTGACAAGAACCACGTGTTAAAAACCGAGCAGGGAGACATGTAGCTCCTCAAGTATTAAATTTTATCCAATGTCATCGACCTGAGTCACCATATAATTTAATTTTGGAAAGATGTAAACCCATATATGGATGTCATAGCCACAAATTCATTGTTAGCTTCAAGTACATAAGGCACTGAAGATGATCTGATTAGATCGAAAACGTTATGCTGCTACTGCATAAATTTTGACGACGCTTGTAAAAGTTTTAACTACATGTTTATTTTATATACCTAAATACAATGGTGAAGTGTTTTAACTTCTGTATGTTTTTTTTGTAACTAGTTTAGTAGAAAATAGTAGTGTAGCACTAAACTAGTTATATGATTTGATAACTATTGTATTATTTAATCAAATGTTAATGAATTCTCTTAATAATTATATTTCTAATGGCATATCTATATTTTTGGTAGACCTAAAAAGTGTTGGCGGAAAGTGAAGTGACAGTAATAATATTCTATAAGAAGTCTGGTGGGAAACTTTGCCGTATTGTTTGGGGAAAGTCTCTTCTTCTTGAGGTGCCGTCTTCTTAGCGAAGGTTGGCGATGACCTCTGCAAAGTCTTCCCTATTTTGGGCTTTCCTTATTAAACTTTGAAAGTCTAATCCTGTCCAATCTTTGATGTATTTCGTATTTTTTGGAGCCCGAAAATTAGGTTCTCAATTATATAATAATTAATTATGCCGAATCGTTGTTTGATAAAATATACAAGTGTGGACGAGCGTTCCCGTGTTTATGCATCCACACCTGCAAATGTCGACGTCGATGTGTGTAAATACGATCAAATCTCGCGCCTATCGAGTTTAAAAAGTCAAACGTAGCTATTTAAATCAGTCTCCTGAACGTTACGTATTGTATCTTATGCGAGTTTTGATTAAAAATTGTGCAATTAGGACTTAAGTTCTAGAATTGATTGCAAATAGATTGTTTTAGATTCATAGTTAATACTTTGTGAAACCTAAATATAGAATAACGCTGGGCCCATTTTTTAAAGCCCTTCTCTCTATTCGGATTGCCAAATATAAGCCTCTCCTAATTCATCTTTGCTAGGCCTCGCCATTCATCTCTGTTGTTTGTAAGACGTTTCCACATTGGTCCTTCAGTTCTTTTAATATCGTCTCTCCAGCGCATTTGCGGTCTTTCTCGTGGTTTTTTGGCTTTATATGGCCGCCAATTCCCGATTTCTTTATTCCATCGGCCATCCTTAAAACGTTCGTTATGCCCAGCTCATTTCCATTTCAGTTTAGCTGCCTCTTCGACAGCATCTTTTACTTTTGTTCTATTACGAATGTCTTCATTGGTTTTATGGTCTTTGAGTGAGATACCCAGCATCTGTCGTTCCATAGTTCCAGAGTTGTTCTGATCTTCTCCATGTTTATTTTAGTGAATGTCCAGGTTTGAGCTCCATATGTAAGTACAGGTAGAATACAAGAATTAAACACTTTGGTTCGCAGTCTTTGAGGTATATTTTTATTTTTAAGTACGTATGAGAGTCTTCCGAATGCTGCCCATCCCATTTTTACACGTCTGCTTATTTTGGTAGTCTGATTTTCTTTGCTTACCTTGACATTTTGACCCAGATATGTATATTCCTTTAGGTGTTCTATCTCTGTCCCTTGGATGTTTATCAAAGGTTTGTCATCTTTGTTTGACATTAGTTTAGTTTTGCTGAAATTCATTTTCAGTTCTTTTTGTAGGGATTCTGTGTGTAGCTCCTCAATCATCGTATTCAGTGCATTCCACGTGTCGGCTATTAGTACTACATCATCTGAGTGGCTAAGATGCTTCAAGTATCTTCCGTTAATAGGGATTTCCTTATTCCCAGTCTATTGACTTAAAGATATCTTCTAGGGCAGCTGTAAATAATTTTGGAGATATTGTGTCTCCTTGTCTTACGACTCGTTTGATTTTTACTGGCATTGTTTCGATTCCATTACCCAACGTCACTTTCATTTTAGCTTGTTCGTAAATAGTATGTATTAATATTCTGTACCTCGAGTCGATCCGGTTGTTGACTGTTTCTTCTCTGTTGACTAATGCTTCTTCTAATGCCCACAGTTCTACGCTATCAAAAGCCTTTTCATAATCTATAAAAGCCAGACATAATGGGAGATTGAATGCGTTAGTCTTTTCTATTAGGATTTTCAAAGTATATAAATGGTCACAGGTGCTGTACCCTTTTCTAAATCCGACTTGTTCTACTGGTTGGTATCCGTCAAATTTAATGGTTAACCTGTTTGTAATAATCTTTGTAAAGGTTTTGTAAAGTTGTGAAATTGGTCGATAATTTTTCAGGTTTGTGGTGACTCCATTTTTGATTGGTATTGTTTTAGCAGTATTCCATTATTCGGGTATGTTGACTGCGAATAGACATTTATTAAATAGTATTTTTAGATATGTGATGGCTTCTTCTCCGCCTTCCTTTAGTATTTCTGCTAGGATTCCATCGCTTCCAGGAGTTTTATTTCTTTTTATTTCTTTTACTGCTCTTTCTATTTCTTCGTGGCTTATTTCGGGCATCACTTCTGAGTTGACATTTGTTATCTGCCTTTTCAAGTTCTGTTTTGAAGAGTTAGAAGGATAGTTTCTGGAACGATACAGATCGGCGTTGAACTTTTCAATTGAGTTTGCTATATTATATTTATATTCTTCTAGTTGTTTTTGTTCATTTTTAACGGTTATTATGTTTTTCTTTCGTAGTTTCGGTTTGGTGCATTTGAGACTTCGGTTTTTCTCTATGAGTTGCTCTATACGGTCTTCTTGATGTTTTTTAATGTCTTCTTTTATCCGTTTACTTATTACTCGATTAAGTTCTTTAAATTCTGCAGTGTCTCTTTTGTTTTGTCTCAGAAGATATTTTCTTTGTTTCAGCATATTTTGTAATTCTACACTTATTTTTGATTTTCGTTTCCTGTTAGTGGTTGCCACTTCTGAGCTTGCATTTAATAGTTCTTTTGTTATGACTTCATTGATTTCATTTAAGCTAAGTTTATCTAGATTAAATACATTCGCGGGTTTTAACTTGCTTTTATATTTTTCTGTATTAGATTTTAGTTTGATCTCTAATTTGGCTCTAACCATTCGGTGATCGCTACTTACTGACGTCGTATTTATTACTGTTACGTCCTCTATGATATATGTTTTAGTACACAGTATGTAATCTATTTCGTTCCTAGTTTTTCCGTCTGGGGATAGCCACGTCCTGTGGGCTTGTAGGAAGTTAACCAAGGTTTATCCTCTCTCATTTCTAACTCCAGCTAGTTAATTCCTGCTAGTTTCTGCAATTTTCTCATAAAATTCGTCTATCTCGTCATCGGAATGTGCTGCGGTTGGAGCTGGGCACATAGCGGTTTCTTAATATTGATTGTATATCGTATTATTGATGTAATAAAATTGATTGTATCGATTTCTCACCTGTAATCATTAAGCGCCATGTTGACAGATTAAAGAACAACTCATCTCCAGGGCCCGATAAAATTTCTACATTATTTTTAAAAACATCATCTTTTAATGCACAATCTGTACCCAGAATTTATTTGAAAGAGTGCGTCGGTTACACTTATATTTCAAAAAGGAAATAAGTTAGATCTCCATAATTGCAGACCAATAAGCCTCATACCTGTTATTTATAAAGTTATATAATTAAAAATCACAGAGTGTCTTTTAGCGATTTGTAAAAAGTCGATCAACCATAATTAATTTACTGTGGTGTGTTAATGAACGGACAGCAGCATTGGCAAATCTATGTCACCTAAAAGATCAGTTTTAAGTGGTATACCACAAGGATCTGTTTTGGGCCACTACTATTTGTGTTGTATGCTAGTGATCTTAAATTTCATATCAAATCTAGGAAAGCTTTCTACGCGGATGATACAAAAATATTATGACCCACTCTTTAATGCGCAAGACTTACAAGGTAACTTGGATTCGATCTTCAAATGGTGTTAGAATTAGATGTTAAAAACTAGAGTTGATCTTAAAGTACCAATGTTTTAATTTCTTTACTACTTTACTATTATAGGCAGATCTTGAGATGCAATATATACACTCATGGACAAAAATATCGAATATTTTTGAAATTTCTAATTTTTTTTTGAAAATAAATTCTGGTCAATCAAGTCTTTTATTGTAAAAAAGAATTTATTTTAACAATGTTTAATTAACAATTTTAAATTTTTATACGGAGAAAATCGCGAAAAAAAAATAATGCTTAATGCTAGGTAAATAAGGTTTTTCTACTCTAAACTTAAATGCTAACTTAAATTTCTTAAACAAGTCTTTTTAATTGAAACAAGTGCATGTTCAGTAACAAGTATTCCCCCCTCTAGCTTTTATTACTACTTGCATCCTTCTTGGCATGCTTGTAAGTAAATTTTGTACATACCCTTGGGAAATATTATTCCATTCATCCTATGCAGCAAGCCGAAGCTACTGTATCGTATTTGGAACGGGATTTCTTTGTCGTATGTGGCGTTTTAGCTAATCCCACATTTGCTCTATTGGATTTAAATCCGGACTAAATGATGGCCAATCCAATCTTTGAATTTGGATCTCATCAAGATAATTACTTACTATGGCAGCAGCATGTGGTCGAGCATTATCGTGCATTAACATGAATCTATCATATTCAATGTAACCAACATATGGCAAAACATAATCTTGCAGGATATTTTAAACGTAAGTGTCACCAGTCATTCGTATAATCACTTCAACAAGTGCGGTGCGTCCCTCCCAACTAATACCTCCCCAAAGCCTTATGCCACCACCTCCAAAACTAACGGTCTGGGTAAGATTGCAGGTTGGCGAATCGTTCTCCAACTCTTCTGTAGACGTGGTTTCGAAAATCTAGCTTATGTAATATGATTCTGGTCTCATCAGTGAAAAGAACATTTTTCCAGTTGTCAATATTTCAATGAATATGTCTTCTTGCAAATTCTAAACGACGAGCTGTATGATTTTGGAAAGGACGTGGAACTTTTGCAGGACGTCTAGGAAATCTGCTTCTTTTAATCTTCGTTTAACTGTTTTTGAGCTCACATTAACTTGTCTGACATTTAGTAGCTCATTTCTGAGGTGCATCGATGTCATTGAGCGATTTCTTGTAGAATTAAGAACCAAAAAATGGTCATCAATTGCGGTTGTGCACCTTGGACGTCCCTGATTAGGCCTTAATACAAAATTGCCTGTCTCATGGTACCTTTTCAAAATATTCGAAACTGTTGATTGACGTCTCCTGAGACGCCACACGATATTTTTTTGTGTATACTCTTCCTTGTACAAAATTACAATCTGTGCTGCTTGGGCTTCATCGCAGTATCGAATTGGTGGCATATTTGTTTTAAACTTAGTTGAATCAAAACAATATTTAATTAAACTTATTAGAATAAACTAAAAATAACGATTTTTTACCTTTTTTTTTTTCGTTACGTGAAGAAAGTTTTTTATGATAAAATGCACGAATGACACTAAACGCTGAATAAACGTCAAAATAAACGTCAAAATATTTCAAACCAATTGAGTATATCAGCCTACTATATGAGTAAAATCAGTAATCTAAAATTATTTTGAAATAATAGTGACTACACAAAAAGAATTGAAAAATTCCAAAATATTCGATATTTTTGCCCATGAGCTTATTTTTTCCTCTATTTGATTTATTATATAAAATATTAATAAGGTTTTTTTGGTTTTAGAAATGTTCGCAAATATGTCAAACCTCAATGATGGGGACTCATACGCAGCAAAAGGTCCTATTGGTATGCTCCCCATTTTCAATATGATTGGTTTAACTGTAACAGAGGCAACGTTATCTCATCCTACAGTACAAGCATTAATAAAGTCAGACGAGAAGTTTGATGTCATGGTACTCACACAATATGCAGTAGAAGCAACAAAAGCATTAGCTGCACATTTTGGCGCTTATTTAGTCCTGTATAATGATAACGCCGCAACTTGCTGGGTAAACCACTTTGTAGGAAACTCAGGTTTACCTTCGTTGAATCCTGAATTAATATTTGATTTTCCACAATTGATGAACTTTAAGCAGAGATTAACGAATACTTTGTACACGATAGCAGCTTATGTGAACCATAATTATGTACAATATCCAGCTCATGCTGAGCTAATAAAGAAATACGTATCAAAAGATATGGACTTGACCAAAATTCAATATAACGTCTCATTGGTACTCTCAAATTCACACCCTAGTTTAAACAATCCAGCACCGGCAGTTCCATGCATGAAAGAAATAGCAGGATACCACGTCAAGGAACCCAAACCGTTGCCTGCCGATCTTAAAAAGTATTTGGATGAATCTAAGAACGGAGTCATTTATTTCAGTATGGGTTCCAATATTTACAGTAGCAGCTTTCCAAAAGAGAAAAGGGAGAGCATTATGAAAGCTTTCTCTAAAAGAAAAGAAAACATTTTGTGGAAATTTGAAGATAAAAACTTGCCAGGAAAACCTAAGAATGTGAGAATTGAAAAATGGTTGCCGCAATCAGATTTATTAGGTAAGTTTTTTGACTACTTTTTGAATCGAACAGGAAAACTTTTTCTCGTAGTAAGTACCTTCTCGAATGATATTGACGATTAATATGACAAAGTTCTGCCTGTCCTATGATTGATGGACTAGTAGTTTCCTGTTGTATGAGTCTACTCTTTTGTGTTATGCAGCCATGATTTTTCTTTCGCCCTATACTTTTTTTTTCTTTGATTTTTTCTTCTATATTACTTGTAGTTGTTCAAACTCTATGTCGTTTTAATTGCCTAAGGTGTGAAGTTTTCCTAATTTTTTTGGTGTTAACTACTTGCAGTCGTAAGTTTATGGTGTTTAATATATCTTCGTTAGTGATTCTGCTTTTTCAATTTATTCGTAACATTCGCTAATACATTCACATTTTGCCAGCAGTTAATCCCAATAATATGCTCAAGCGCTTACCCGCATCTCCGAGAAAGAGGCTGATAAAGCAACTATTAGATCCGTCTAAAAAAACAAAATCAAGACTTTAAGATGGAAGATCTGGTGTTTAAAAAATGGTAAGATCAAAAAGGACACAGTTTCTAACCTATACGATCGACCAGGTCTGCTTATTTTAAGGCTTATATCAGAAGCCTTGATAGCTCCAATAAGAGTCCTGCAGGCGAACCCCATTATGATAAGGCAGCTTCGGCAAAAAGTTTTGGAAACGTTTAGATGTAAACCGAACATTTCGCTGTGGTGAACTACCGCATTTATTATATTTTGTAGTTCTTGTGCATTGCTTGCTATTAAGACGGTATCATCAGCATATCTGATGTTGTTTATGCTGATTCCGTTAATCTTAATTCCGCCTTGGACCTCGTCTAATTCTTCTCTGAATATAGACTCTGAAGACAAATTAAAAAGTAGTGGTGATAAAACGCAACCCTTTCTCATTCCTCGTCGGATTTGTATATCTTCGGATGTTGTGTCTTCTTCTTCTTTACGTGCCATCTCCTCGAAGAAGGTTGGCAACCATCATGGCAATTCGCACTTTTGACGCCGCTGCTCTAAAGAGGTCAGCAGAAGTGCAGTTAAACCAAGCTCTCAAATTATTCAACCAGGAGATGCGTCTTCTTCCGCGACTCCCTCTACCCTGTATTCTTACTTGCATTATTAATTGCAACAAGTTATAATGCTCGCCCCTCATGACATGTCCCAGATATTGCAATTTTCTGACTTTAATTGTATTTAAAATCTCTTTATCTTTTCCCATTCTTCTCAAGACCTCGACATTTGTGACTCTATCCACCCAACTTATTCTTAATATCCTTCTGTAGGCCCATAACTCAAAGACTTCCAATCTATCCGAAACATCTTTCTTTAAAGTCCAAGCCTCTAACCCATAAAACAATACGGAGAACACGTAGCATCTCAGAAGTCTTATCTTTAAAGAAACGTCCCTGCTGCAGAGTACTTTTTTCAGTTTGTTGAAAGAATTTCTTGCCTGTCCTATTCTTGCCTTAATCTCTTCTGTGTACTCATTATTTTCGTTAATTATTGTACCTATTGTTCTCTGGATGTTGTGTGCTCTATTTCAATTATTGCCGTTTTGTGCCAGTATAGTTCTGAGATAATTCACAAGTCTTGTTCGTCAACTCCAGTTGTTCTCAGAATTTCGATCATCTTTTGATAATCAACGCAGTCAAATGCTTTTCGATAGTCAATAAAACATACATATATATCTACATTCATGTCTCTGCATCGTTACGTTAACACATTTAAAGCAAAAAGAGCCTCTCGTGTTCCTAATCCGTTTCGAAATCCAAATTGAGTGTCACTCATCTGGAACTAGCATCTTTAATCAATGTATTTTACTGGTCCTTAGGAACAATAAATAAAATAAGAATTACACAACACGCTATGGAAAGATCAATGTTAGGTATTACCATTAGAGATAAAGTAACAAATTTATAAATTAGAAGAAAAACAGGAGTCACGAATGCAGTTGAAAAAATAGCCATGGCTCTTGGGCCGGACATGTTGCCAGATTGACGGTTAATAGATGGGCCAGAAGGATTTTTGAATGGCGACCAAGACAAGAAGCATATCGAAACAGAGAACGACCACTGACTAGATGGATGGATGATATAAAGCGAATCACCACAAATTGGATGCAAGAAGCTCAAGATACAAATCGGTGAAAAATTTTAGTGGAAAATCAGTAGACAAATATTGCTAGTTGATGATTGATGATTCTCCTTTCCATTCGGCTCTGTGAATTGTCATCTTCTTTAGTAACGTGCTGTGTTTCTCAGCTAATCTATTGTATTCATTGACCAAGTTCCCAAATTGAACTTTTATGATAGTTTTTATCTTTCTGTTCCGTTTTAATTTGTCTGTGAGTTTTTAAATTTTGGACTTAAGTCCCATCTGGTCATGAACTTTATTGCTCTTATTTTTGCTACTTCATCAAATGCACTATGGTTAGTCTCATTGAAGATTTTGATTGATTTTGCCAAATAGCGTAATCAGCGATTCAAATAACACGTCTTCTGGTGACAAGTGATAGAAACAAATCAGAATTAGAACCGTTGAGGTCTGAATAGTTTCATGTACTTTACATCTAACAATCAAGGTATTAATATTATTTTCTTGTTTAACCAAAAGATCTCATAATATTTTAATAACATTGATCTCCAATAAAAAATATTTTCTAAAGTTGTTTATTCTAAAATTCTAATTATTTTTAGCTCATCCAAATGTTAACCTATTTATCACCCACGGAGGATTCTTAAGCACTATCGAAACTCTTTACCATGGAATACCAACTGTATCAGTACCTGTTATTAACGATCAACAAACCAATGCCAGACAAGCTGAAAAGAATGGTTATTCTATTGTTGTAGACTATAATACACTTACAGAAGAAAAACTTTCGGCAGCCATAGAGGAAATTCTTTCTAATCCAAAGTAGGTATTTTAACTTTCTTAATAAGATTTTGTAAGCATGGATTGTAGATTGTAGCTCTCATAATTAGAAACTTTTCATTTTAAAAGAAAACATCTGAAATTTTAAATGGTGTCTCAGGATTTGTGTGTGACAAAACTTTGTTTTTTTGTAGAAATTTACAATTTAGAATTAGATTGTCAAGAAATACTATAATAACGGTCACACAGGTTAAAATACGCCGGTTTGCCTAGTTGCCTAGCTACAGATTGGTAATCTACACTGAGAAAGTTACAAATGCTTAACCCTTGCAGGACCAACCTTTTATTAGAAACAGCGAGGACCAAGGGGGGTTAATAAATGTCCACATACATGCTAATCAAAAACGTACTTATTTATTAAAAGTAATTTAAAATAACACTTTTACAAATAAAAAGTATTCCTAGATCTTAATGGAACAGTTAAAAAGATAAGAATTTATAATTTACCCTGAAGAGTCTTCAGCTTCAGTTGAATTGGCATTATCGTAGGATATACAAACATTTGACTTGTTGCTGTGCTTACCGCACACTTACTTCTGGCATTTTAAACAAACTATGGTTGTTTTTGCCAATTTATTGGTCTTTTCTCTTCTAGATTTTGCTAATTTGCAACATGAATGGCATCGTGCCTTTTCATGTTGGAATGGTGTTGAAGTTACAACTTGGAAAAAAAGAAAAGTTTGCGTTCGAGTATATTTTCCATGGCATGTACTACAAAATGATGAAGTCCATTTAAATTTGCAGCTTTTCTTTCAATAAGCGGTAGCGTTATGGCAAGTCCTAATTCTTGCAGAAACAAACGACGACAACTGCTCTTGTTTTCATTCCAATTTGGAGAATTGAGAATAAATAGAGAGTAAAGTGAAAAAAACTGAGGGTGACCATCTTCGTGTCGATCGCTTCGACGTATATTTTCTCGCCATCTGGTCTAAAGTATCAACACCTCCCTTCAACACAACACCATCATCACAACATCATCAGAATACTGGGTTGATAGAAAGAGAAGTATCTTTGTAGACTCCTGACGTGTTACATAAGAAAGAAGAATAACTGGTGAGTTGTCGGACTTTGGATCTGAAAATGTAAACGTATTTGAATTAAATTGTCTTCCTACCGTTTTCTTAAGTACTTCCGGTATAAGCCTGCGATTTTGTTGAAAAGTGCCAACTAAAGTCAGACGGAAGTCTTTGTAGAGATCATCTGCAAGCTCCACAGAAGTGTAATATCTGTCCGTCGTTACGTTACATCTAGAGTTTCGAATCGGAGACAGCAATATTTTTACTATTCCCTGTGGACCCCCAGATGCTGATGTGCTGCCTTCATATTTTCCTGCATAAACCTCCATACGCAAAACGTATATATATATATATATATATATATATATATATATATATATATATATATATATATATATATATATATAACGAGTTTATTACAGCTGCCGCCGTTTCTCGCAACCTAGCTTCCAACGCTTGCGATCGTTCCAGTCATCTACTTGTAGACCCCTATATTCCATTGCACCTTTTACTTCTTGTCTCCACGATCTTCTTGGTCTTCCCTTTTTCCTGCGGTTGGTGGGGATCCACTGTAATATTCTCTTTGGCCATCGTTGATCATTCATCCTTTCTACATGGCCATACCATTTCAGCCTTTTCCATTTTATAGTTTCCAGGACGTCAATTTCTATGCCCATATGCTCTCTGATTTCAGTATTCCTTACTCTATCTCTTCTAGTGAATTGGCAACATCTTCTCCGATAATTCATTTCCATTGCTTTTATTTTGGATGCGTCATTTTTATTTATTACCCAAAGCTCTGAACCGTATGTAGCAATGCTTTCTATGATACTTTTGTATATCCTAATTTTTGTGTTTCGAGTGATGTGGTTATTCCAAAGTATACTATTCAGTTGACGTATTGCTGAATTTCCTTGACCAATTCTAGTAGCTATTTCTTTTGTATTCCGACCATTGTTTGTAATGTTTACACCGAGATATTTATAGCTATCAGTATTTTGAATTTGTTTGCTTCTTAGTTCTAAGTGCTTTCCTTCACCTCCCACTACTACGTACTCTGTTTTTGATGGATGAATTGATTAGCCCCACTTAGTATATTCTTCATCTATTTTTGGTAACATGTAGTGGATATCATCTTGATCTTCTGCAAGTATTACTTGGTCATCAGCAAAATGCAAGCTGTACAGTGTATGGTCTCCAATTTTAACACCCATAGGTTCACATTTTCTTTTCCAAATATCCAAAACCCCCTCCAAATAAATCTTAAAGAGTGTAGGTGCAATGCAGCAGCCTTGGCGAAGTCCTTTGGTCACTTTTATCTTTTTTGTCACTTTTTGTCCAATCTTTATTACACTCGTCATATCATCGTACAACTTCCTTACAGCATTAATGTAAATCGGTGGAATATTCTTGTCTTCTAGCACCTGCCATAGCTTGGCTAATGGGACACTGTCATACGCTTTTTGAAGATCAATAAATACCATGTGTGTCTCCATATTATGTTCCAAACGCTTTTCTATTGTTTGTTTTAGGCAGAACACATTGTCTATACAAGAACGACCAGCACGAAAGCCACTCTGATCTTCAGCGTCTTCCCAGCAATCTTCAATTCGGCTTTTAATTATCTTCCCGTAGATTGAGTTAGTTACACTAAGCCCTCGGTAGTTCTTACAATCTTTTCTGTCGCCTTTATTTTTGTACAGATTGCTGATATATGCAGTTTTCCATTCTGGGGCTTTTTCTTCATGAAAACTTTGAAGGGATATCTACCCCGAAATAAAGATAACATTTTGTGTATTAAGACGTTCATACCTGGTATAAAATATTTCAAAAATGTATCGTTTAGCAAATCAAACATTTTAGGTAAGGGTGCAAACTTGTCTGCCCGTTTCCTGTCAGCTCTGGAGGGTGGTGGTTTTATCGTCAAATCTTAAAATTTTTGTCACTTCTCGGAAGCTGTTTTGACAAATCGGTGCAATATAAGTGACCACAAATCGTGATAATCTAAGTTGGTGTCATCATTAGCTCCCATCAAAATGAAAATAACAAGTAAATAACAAGTAATAATCTAAAATCTCGGTATCATCTGTTTTTTGCACGTTTTTACGTTCAGCTTCTTCATTGGTATGCCGGATAATATTTTACAGTATTTCCGGAGTAAAGAATTTTTGAACGACTGCAATATATTTTCTAATTTGCCTTCGTGTCGAAGTTCGCGTTGCTCACGAAAAATGTTTGGTACAGCTCGCCGCATAGGGCGTGGTAGATAGGCTAAGTAGGTTCTTCCTGACTTGTGGCGTGTCACAGTTTTCATCAATTGTGTCTAAACTGGAACTATCCTCAGTTGAATTTTTAATGTCTTCGTTTTCGTTGAACACTTCAATATGGCCTTCGTTTTCACTCACGTCTGAGTCACTGTTACCGGAACTAATGCCTACCCGAACCTCAAAATCAAAGAGGTTTTCTTTTCGCATACACACTATATACAAAAAATGATTCAAACGACTCTAAACCGACGGCTAAACAAAACAGAAGCGCGAGACAACAACCAAACACGGCAGAGGCAGTTTAAATACTGCAAAATATTATTTCAACGTAATTGGCGTAACTGTCTACTCGTATTTACGAGGTTATCAGCCGTAAACTACCGAGCAGTCTAGACAAATGGGGGTTATTTTATAGTCCACCGTGAAGTTTTTATAAATGTAAGAGGAAATGAATGAGTATAAAAATGCTAATTATGGCATCTAATAGCGCAGTAGTATACCGACAACTACTAATTATTTGAGATTTTTAGAAGCAAAGGTTGTTTTGTGTAAAACTTAAGAGGTTGCTGGTTAAACGAAACTATAATAATAATCGAAGAAAAATACAATATTTTGACTGTAAATAAATTAGGGGAAATAGCAAATATTAATTATAAATAAATTTCGATAATTAGCTGACTTAAACTCATTACTGTTATCTGTACAAATAATAAAGACTTACCTTTAGAAGACTAAAGAGGCTCAAAAGAGCATAAAATCGATGTTTTCAGTACGCTGTCTCGTGATTGAAGTGTTTCGCCTTTGTAAGGATAAAAATCTGCACCTACAACTTCTAAGGGTTTGGTGATCAACGGTTCGTGAGGCAAGTGCATCCCACAAATCAACTCTTTTGTAGGCCGCTTTTGAATGGCGATAATTTAACTTAACGGTCACAGTAATATGATACTTTAGAACATTGTCTATAGTTTGCAAGGAAGTGACCCAACATAACAAAGAAAGTCGAATCTTTGAACTTAAAAACGGACTAAATGTATTTAAGTCAGTTTAACAATGGTATTTTACTAGATAACAGAAAACAATGTATTTTAAAGTTAATGAGTAGTTTGAAAATACCATTAAATAAGATCACATCATAGTACACTAAAAGAAAAATATTAAATGTAAAAATATGAAAATAAATATTAAATACTTTCCCAAACAAAGGTTTTTTAGAAAATCGTATGTAATGCAATGTTGTGGATACTTTTTACCCACCCGTGGTCCTTCTAGGATTAAAAGCATTAAAATAAAAGACCGCAGGGATCAAAATCACGATGAACCAGGATTAAATGATCAGCAGATCGGAATAATCGATAGTTTAGAAATTAATCTGACGAGTGGGACAATCTATGTTGTGTTATCTAGATGTTGTGTATGCTGAACTTGATTCCACCTTGGATGTCGTCGTCTAATGCTTCTCTAAATATAGATTCCGATTACATATTAAATAATAGCGGTGATAAGACACAACCCTGTCGTACTCATCATCATCATTGGCTTTTACAACTCTTCGTGAGTTTTTGCCGCGTTTACTATTGCCTTCCATTGATTCCGATCCTGTGCTATTATTTCCCATGGCCTTACTTCCATCTTCTCCAGGTCTTCCCTGACTGCGTCTTTCCACCTTTTTCTAGGCCTTCCTATCGATCTTCTACCATCTGGTCGTTCCCAAAACACATTGCTAATCAGTCTGTCGTCATCACTTCGTGCCACGTGGCCTGCCCATCTTAATCTATTGGCTTTTATGTATCTTACGATGTTTTCTTTCCCGAAGAGAGTCTCTATTTCATTGTTGTATCTGCTCCTCCATTCATTTGTCACGCTGTCCCTGCAAGGACCATATATAATTCGCAGGATTTTGCGTTCCCATACTGATAGCTTATTGATTTCTTTCTTTCTCAATGTCCATGTTTCACTTCCATATGTCACTGCTAGTCGTATTATGGTTTTGTACATTTGGATTTTGGCACGCCTTGAGAGAAGCTTTGACCTCATTAGATGTTGAATGGCAAAGAATGATTTATTCCCCGCCAGTATTCGTATTTCAACCTCCCGTTCTCCTGTGTTTTCACTGGTAATTGTTGCTCCTAGGTATTTGAATTCTTTGACCACCTCAAAATTATGATCGTTTATGGTAATGTTTTGTCTTATTCGCTGTCGTTCCTTTTTTGATACGACCATGTATTTAGTTTTTTCTTCGTTTATTTTCAGGCCTACGCTTAGTGTTGCTTCTTCAAAGTTCGATACTATATCCTTAACTTCCAGTGTTGTCTGTGCTACTGCATCTACATCATCTGCAAATGCGAGAATAATCTTTGCTCCTCTGGCAGTTATGTCTGGTTTGACTCTGGTATAGATTTTTCGCATTGCATATTCCAATGCTAAGTTAAATAGTAATGGGGACAGCGGGTCTCCCTGTCTGAGTCCGGTGCTTATGCCGAAAGCCTTTGAAGTTTTGCCCCCTATTCTAATTTGTGTAAAGGAATTGTTGACACACATTCGCGCAATCATGGTCAGCTTCTTTGGTACGCCTAACTTCATCATTGCACTCCACAGTTTTAAGCGATCTATGGAATCATATGCTTGTTTGAAATCTATGAAGATCTGGTGTACTTCTTTATTATATTCCCAATACTTTTCTAGCATTTGTCTGATAGTAAATATTTGGTCGATTGTTGATCTTCCATGCCTAAAGCCGCATTGGTAATCGCCAATAATTTCCTCTGTATATGGCAGTTATCGTTTTAGTACAACTGAAGCTAATATCTTATATGTAGTACTGATTAGTGAGATTCCCTGTAGTTGCCACATGTATCCTTTCTGCCTTGTTTATGTATTGGCACGATAATACAGCCACTCCGAACCCTGTCGTACTGCTCGTCGGATTCGTATATCTTCTGATGTTGTGTGCTCTATTTCAATTGTTGCCTTTTGGTACCGTTTGGCAGAAACAATAGATTTATATAAATCACTTCAAACAATACGTTAAATCAAACCCAGGGATGTTGTTATACGCATATTTCTAATATTGTTTTCAGATATCGCAAAATTGCAAAAGCCCGTTAAAAAAAAAAAAGAAACAATAGATTTATATAAATCACTTCAAATAATACTTTAAACAAAAGCTAGGAACGTTGTTATAGGCATATTTCTATTATTGTTTTCAGATATCGCGAAAATGCAAAAGCCCGTTCTAAAATCTTCCATGATAGACCACAAAAACCCATGGACGAAGCAGTTTACTGGGTAGAATATATTGCAAGGCATAATGGTGCCAAACATCTCAGAGTTAGATATGTGGATTTAGCCTGGTACCAATATTACCTACTGGACGTGTTCGGACTTATATTCGGATCTATATTTTTGGTTTTGTATGTAATAAAGAAGGCAGTTAGTTGTCTCTACTGTTTAGTTTCTGGTGGAAACGAAAAACCATCAAAGAAGAAACTGAAATATCAGTAAAATTTCTGTACTATAATATTTATTAATAAAAGTTCTTTTTTTAATTCCTTGTTCGTTTCATTATAGACCAGAGAAAATGAAAATTTATCAAGACAGTCGCTGGGTAGAATCATCATTATTTTTAGCTTGACAATCCTTTGTGGATTTTGGGCCTGCTGTAAGATTCGTCGCCATTCTGTTCTCGGTTTTTGAGGACCTGTGGACATCTATATCTCTAAATCGGTCTTAACTTTATCTAACTTTTGCTTTTAACTACTCTGCTGTTTCTTCGTTCCTGTCGTTATTTTTTGGAATCATGTTTTCTGGTATTTTTATTATGTGTCCAGCCTATATAAATTATTGTGTTTTAATAAACATCTGGTTAATTAATAAGTTGGTACAATTAGAAGTTATTCCCATTTAAATAGTAATTAAAATTAGAGGAAGTTTCAGACATTGATCTGAGCGACGATAAGGATAAATCTATGCAGCTAAAAAATGAAAGATTATCTCGTATATCTTTCAGTGAACTATGTACTCTACCGGCACTACCAGTCAGTAGTTATACAAAAACTAGAAGCAGAAGAACTCAACACTCGACCATTTTAACATTAACACCATTAAAAAAACAATTAGAAAATAAATAACAAAAAAAAGCAAAAGAAGAATGAGGTTGAGAAAGTTAAACGAACAATTGGAGCTACTAAGATAAAAACAGAAAAATTAGTCAAGAAGAAGACTTATGGCGTGAAAGTACACCAAATACGAGAAAGCGAACTATGTGCAGTATGTTCGGAGCTTGGATCAAATGAATTATGGTTGAGATGTCGTCTCGGTGGTCTCTGGGCTCATGCAGACTGCACGGAAGCGCATACTGCTACTATTTATATCTGCTGAAACTGTAAAATGTAACTAAAGAAATATGTATCTTATACTTAAACCTAAGTACACTTAACGATTGAACTTGTCCATATGTGATCGATATTTCGCATCCTTGATCGGTATTAATCATGTCCATTGTCGATATTAGGGTAGAGTGAGGTTAACTGGACATCTTTAAAAAAAAATTATATTTACTTAGTGTCTGGTTCAAAATAAGCCAATATATATCCTGTGTTTCGTTGTTATTTGACTAACCATTTAATACGGTTTTTGAAGTTTAATAAATATCTATAGGAATAGGGGGACGATTTTCGTAATAATCTGCAATTTTGACCAGTTAACCTACCTAGTAGGTTAACTTGAACATGGAAGGGGGCTAATTGGACAGTATGATATACCAAAAAAAAAATGGGTAAAGAAAATAGGAAATTTTCTTAACAACTCTTTATTGAACTAATATAAAGTAAAGTCAAATTCATCAAAGTATATGTTAAAAGAAATCATGTTAGCAAACCTGGCACTGCTACTTTTTATTGGCAGAGGCAGTTTGTAAATAATATCATGAATAGGAACAAAACCGGGGTCGCCTTCTAAGAAATATCGTGTTTGGTTATGGCGTTTCATAAAACTAACATCATCGCCGTTTAACAAATTGTCATCAATGTGAACCACATAATGCCTACAGGTTGCATTAGTCTTGCCATAAACTTTTGCAATAGCATAGTCCCCTTTTGAAACTTTGGGTGGATTGGATTCTACAACGTCAAAATCTTCTGGTGAATCGAAACTTTCTTGGTAACTGACACTTTCGTTACTAGAAGATGTGCTTTCTCTAAATACACGTTTTTTTACAACTTGTCTCTTAGTTTGATTTATTTTTATTTTTTTATTGACCTTTTCTTCTCGACTCCTAGCTTCTTTTTCTAGTTCGGGAATCTGTTCGGGAGTTATAATTGTTGACATTGGGGTTTCACAAAGTGGCCTCTTTAATGTCAATCCCGACTGTGACTGTTGAGATTCCGTTTCTGCATCCACTGGATGTTCTTGAATTTGATGGAGACGAATATTTTTTTCAATAATTATTGGAGATATTTGAGATTGTAATGTTTGAGAGTTTTCTTCTGATGTTCCTATTTGACCACTGTTGGACGAAGTCTGTTGTCCGTTTTCTGGATTTGGCCTATCTGTTACATATGATGACAAATAGTCATTATCAGAAAATATTTGATCATTAAACGGCTCTATGCCAGTAGCTCTAAATCCACTGCATATATTTTTTGGTGTGAAAGCTTGAAGGAAAGCTTCTCCTGCTAGATTTGCAACATCATAAATGGTGATAGTCTTTCTCGAATTATTCACCATCCACCTGTCACAAGCGGCACCATAAAATTTTTTAACGAGCAAACACAGCCACATCTATTGGTTGCAGCTTGTGACTGCAGTGAGGAGGTAACGTTAAAAGGATTATTCCATTTTCCTTCACAAAATCTAGTGCCGTTATGCTTAAGTGACTTTCATGATTGTCGATAATCACTAGTTTTGGGTGTTCCTTTGACGGTCTTTCATGTTGAGCAAAATTTTGTAAAACAGGCAAAAAGAGTTCACTTCTCATCCACCCAGATGGTGTTGAGGCACCTTTTCTTCCAGTAGGGGCTCCGTGAAGCATGTTACCTTAAAATGCATGCGTGGAAATATAAAGTAGGGTGGCACATACCTTCCAGTGGCGCTAATAATTGCCACCAAGGTAACAAGGACCCCTCTTTCGGCAGAAGTCATTTACCCCACGCTTCTTTTGCCTGTTGCGGCCAATAATTTTTGTGGTTTGTGCACCGTCGTTAAACCTGTCTCATCTAGATTATAGACATCATTGGCATGTAAATTATATCTATTTTTAAGCTCTCTCAGATTTTTGAAAAATGCTTGTACATTTTCTTTATTAAAGCTGGTCGCCCTACTAAGGCTAGTTTGTTCAGGGGTTCTTAATGATAATCTGTGTCTTCCCATAAAATTAAACATCCACTCCCTTCCTGCCATTCCATCCCGAATCCAACTCTCCTTTATAGTTTTTTTGTTAGCTACAGCAAATTCATATGCCAACCTTCGACCTTGTTTGACAATCCATCATAAATGTTGCAAGCTTCTTGTAAATATTTTTTAAGAAGCAGTTCTTCGTCTTAAGAAAATACCATTAGGTGTTCATTACTTGGGCGAAAATTAACCGTCCCCAAATCATGGTCGCAGCACTTGTCTACATAACGTTTTAGTGTAATTCTCGGAAGACCAAACTGGATAGCTACGTTTCTTACTGAACGACTATTTTCTAATACTTCTTTGCAAGACTGTTTTAATGTTTCTGAACTGTAGGACCTATTGTTCGTCGTTCGTATTCTTTTCCTTGGCATTTTCTGAAACAAAAAAAAATTATAAAGTAAAAATAAATAGAAACCAGTAAAAATATTAAGACAAGGCGCTTAAATGACTTTTGCTAAGTTTTTTTATTGTTGACTTGGAACCAATACATTTAGACGTGACGCCCACATGAATGATTTACAATTAAATGTATTATTGCAGGTGACCCACAAACCAATTTAAAAAGCAGTTTATCTGCGTACCGCCTTATAGTAGGTTAACTGGACATATGTTCATCTAACCTCACACGGTGAGTGTTCAACTAACCCCACTAGGTAATAAAAATTATAAATAATAATAATTCTAAGAACAACGCCAAAATATACTAACTTCAAATAGTGGAATAGATGGCTCATACTTACCTCAAAAACTGTGTACAAAATAATTGGCTAAATTATATTTTAATCTGCTTAAAAATAAAAATTTTCACACAGCGAAAAATTTACTTGCATCCAATAAAAACCATGTTGACTTCACTGACAATTCCCTGTAGGTTATATAGAAATCTTTAGTGGCCACAAGTAGTGGCTGCATCGAGCAAAAAGACAAAAGAGGGAATGTAAAGGTAGTGGGGGCAAAAATATTGTTAGACAGGAAGTGCCATCTTGAGAGGCCAAATTAAACAAGGAAAGAGAGTCTTTCCTTGTTTAAGAAATCAAATTTAGTTGGGTTATGTTATTATTTGTCCCAACTGTCACATGAAATCTTATTTATATTGAAGTTTTTTAACAATTGTTTTACATTTTATACTGTTATCGTTATTATTTAATTAAAATTTTCTCGTCTAAGACATATTCTGAAAACTATTTTATAGCTACTGTTAATAAGTGTCGGAAAATTTAAATTTGGCGCATTCGCATTTCCGGATATGTCCGCCATCAGAGGCCACTTTTTTGGTCGCCTTTTCATAACGATTAGATTCCCTCTTTTGTCTTTTTGCTCGATGAGTGGCTGTTAGAGTTTGCTTTAAACTACATGTACACGGCTCTGATTCTCTCTAACAGATGGCAGGTACGTTGAAGTGTTCAGTTAACCTGCCTGTGCAGTTAACCTCACTCTACCCTACCCGATTGATCGATATTACCCGAACTTTTTAAGTTTCAAAAATATGTATTTTTAAAATATTTATTTGTAATTATTTTATAATATTTTTGAACAGTAATTGGTTAACTGAATGAACTAAATGTCCATATTATAAGTTTTAAATTCGTAAAAGCTATAGCAAAAGAAAACAGTCTATAACAGTTTTGTCGATATTCCTTCCCCCATACCGTAATTTTAGCATGATAGGTACATTGGACTATAACTTTAAATGTGTAAGACCATTTTAATTACGCACATTTGACGTCGAAATTAGAGTCATCTGATAAGAAGATTGGTTTTAAAGATGAGTAGGAAAAAAGATAAAAATGGTGTAAGCCACTAAAATGTACATTAAAATGTCAAACATATCAACTGCTATTAAATTTTAATTAGTCCCTGTATTTTATATATAATTAGCATTAATATTTGGTCAAGGTTGACGACAACGACACAACGATCAGCAGTAGTCTAGCAGGAACATGCGCATTGTTCACATTCACACGGCGCATCAACGCATACTAGATACTGTAAACATACCAATTTAAAATTCTTCAGTTTCGACTTTGATGAAAGTCTTCAACTTACGCACAGCCGGTACAGCTGTTGTAAAGGTTACTGCCGGCAACCTTGAAATAAACTATTAACAACGCATCTTTATTTTATCTAGTATTATTTATTCTAATAAGTAATTATCTTATCCGCTAAGATACGTACTACAAAAAAACTCACCGTTATTGTTAAATTATACTTTACTCCTGGTATCGGTACGTTAAGTATTATTTTATAAATAATACCAGACACACTATGGACTCGAAAATGACTGCTATCTTTAGTTTAGTGTTAGTTTTTTGTAGTGTAAGTTATGTGAGTCCATTGAAGGTTTTGGGACTGTTTCCCTATGGAGCACCTAGTCATTACTTTTTAGGAAATGAGCTCCTTAAAGGTATCGCAGAAGCTGGCCATGATGTGACTATTATAACAGTTTTCGAAGAAAAAAATCCTCCTAAGAAAGGAACATATCGGCAGCTTGTTTTAAAGGAAGTGTTAAATGTGCAATACGGTAAGAATGATAGTTAAAACTAGTTTATTATTTGCGATTCATGTGAACAATTTTAATTTTCATATCCACCAAAAAAATATAAAAATATAAAAAAAGTCGACCAAACCTAGGAATGCGGATCTATTGTATTTTAATGTTTTCTCTGTAATCTATTTTAAGCATTATGTACACAACTTTCCCGTAAGGAAACCTCGTTGCTGATCTGTTAAGTGTATGAGGGAGCCGATTTATAAGTTCTTGCAAAATTTATGTTGTTTTAGTTTCAGGGTAGTATTTATGAAATTGATACCCCTGTAGTTTTTTAGTTGTTTCTTATCGCACTTTTTGAATAATAGAATTAGTTCGCTTGTCTTCCATTCTTCTGGTATTATTCTGTGTCTTATAATCTTGTTAATTATTGTTGTCAGTTGATTTGTCATTGCCGCTCCTCCTTATTTCAATAATTAATTTGGTATCCCACCTTTACCTGCAGCTTTTCTGTTCTTTTTTTAAATGTCTTTTTGTACTTCATGTTTGCTTATATAAACTTCTTCGTTTATGGTAATTTCTGGTTCTTTTGGTTCCAACGTTGTATGTTATTCTTCTCTATATAACTTCCTTTGCCTCAGCTCTTTGACCTCTTATAACGTGCCATATTTATTTTAGTAAACCATAAAAATCATGCTCCATTTTTTTTTGAGAGGCGTTCCCAGTGTTCGTTTCTAATTCTTCTTAAAAGTACATGCGTTTAATTTCTTTCTCTTCTTCTCTTGTAATCTGTAATCTTCGTACGCTTGCTGTATCTTTGACATGTACTTCGGGTAGCATTTTTTCTTTTCCTTGTATTTTTCCTTCACCTTTGTACAGAAACAGGGAGTTTTTCGTTTTGAGAGAAACTTGTACTCATTTATCTTTATTTCGCCCAGAGCTTCTTTAGCTGAGTCTAAGTTGTTTGCTTTAATTTTGGCCCAGCAGTACTGTAAAGCTACTCGATCCACCTAATAACATTGCCAGCGGAGTTTACTTATAAGGTAAAGGACATATTTCTCAATCCTTTTCCTATTAAATGATCTGAAACTCCAATATAAATTTGATCTTTCAGAATTGCCCCACTATTTTCTGTAATTAGATAGTTTACATGTTTATGCTTTTTATTTTTTCTTCATGAGGTACTCTATATACTCCTACCTCGTATGGAGGCCCCTATGCGGATTAACAAATGACCATTAAAAAGTATCTCTTCCCATTGATTTGAAACAAACTTGACATTTGATTCAAACTTGATTTTTTTAATTAAAAATTAAGTAAGCATATGGGGAAAAAATAAATATGCCTTTATATTTGAATACTTGTATAATTTATAAAATTCTTATAAGAGCTTTCAAAATCCGTACATAGGGTGAAATTTTTTCTATAAACCAAATAAACTAATTTTTTAAACTGATGAGCAGATCCAAAAACTCATCGTTAGATAGTAGCTGTGCCTTCAAAAAAATCTATCGGTTTGCCATTATCAGTTAATTCATAACATAAGTAACATTTAATTCCTGAATAGTCATACGGTTCATCAGCATCACCTATGTCACCGTAGAATTCCGTCGATGCAAACATTTCTTCTTCTTTTAGGTTTTTTTGGGTTTATACTACTTGTTTTTTTAAGTCGATGGCTCTGCGTTACAATGGTCTTCCATATTATTAATAGTACACTGACGATGAAACCACGACCATAGTCAACAACATCTTTGCAAGGTGTCCCTAATACTTAAAACACTTAACTTAATAAGTAAGTACTGAGGTTTTTACAACAGATTGCATTGCTGGGAAATACCGAATGGCGTATCGGTGGCATCTTGGGCGCTTAACCAGTATAACCATTAGTCTCGAGTATTTTATATTGTATCTTCCAAAACCCTTCCAAATACTAGAGTCTTGTCACTCTTTCAAGATGGTGTGGTCTTGTACATTTCAACGATCCAATTGCAGCTGTAACAGCGATACCAAATCATTGAACAAACCAAAGGTCATTAATGCCACGGTTTAGGTTAGTTTAAAAACATTATTTACACCATTATAATTAAATAAAACAAATTTTTGGGACACTTGTATTTGATAATTAGTAACTAGATAAGCTATCAGATAGTAGGCAGAGAGACACCTCTAATAGAAATTTTGACCTCGCAGATCATTATCTTTACAATTTTATATAATATAAAACATACTCCAATATTTCTTTGTTTGTAGGATAAGTCCTCACTTCTCGGCTTATATCAATTATTCTTTTAAATTATGGTACCAGGGTTTCCACGTGACCCTAATTTTCCCGTAATATATACTATATAATACCGTAATATACTATCCTCCTGGTTATATAAATGTACTTTTTTTTTTTTTTTTTTTTTTTTTTTTTTTTTTTTTTGGTGGTGAATCTTCTAAAGACCGTACCAGGTCGTGTCCCCGTTAAGGATGACCTGGCGTGAGTTGGATTCAGGGTGGAAGGATCCATCCGCACGCAGTCCCCCCAGAGGAGTCGTGCTCACAGATACACCCATAGCTCCCTGCCTGCCAACTAAAGTCCACCCCCTTTTATACAGGCTACTCATGCGGTAGGTCCTCTTCAGACCGGTGCATCGCATGAATAGCCCATAGACCATCCCCTCTCTCTCTCTCTCTCTCTCTCTCTCTCTTTCGCCCTCTCTCTCACTCTCTTACCTACCTTTGCTGTAGATTCCTCTCCAATATCTCCTTCTTTCTGACAATTTGAGTTACTGCCTCCAATATTGCCTTGTACTCAGTCTCTCCTCTCATTGCTACCTGCATTATGGTATTTGTACTTACCCTACCTAGCTTTCTGTACAATTCGTTTCTGTCCTCATTAAATCTTCTGCACTCGAATACACAGTGCTCGGCCGTGTCAGCCACTCCACAGTCTGTGCAATTTCCATCCGCAACCTTCCCTATCCTTTCTAGATAGGCCCTGAAGGAGCCGTGCCCTGTTAGGAACTGGGTGAAAAAGTAATTGGTATCTCTGTCCCCGCACTTCATCCAGTCTGCGATATTTGGAATTAATACCCTCGTCCAGGCCGCTCTATGCTCATTTGTCCATTCTTCCTGCCATTCCGTTATGCTCCTATTCCTGGCTATTATTTTCTCCTGCTCATCCTTCCCGTAGGTTTCTGCCCTTTCTTTCACCATCAAGTGGATGGGTAACACACCCGCGATCACTTGTATGGCCACCGTTGATGTTGTTCTGTATGCACGTGCTACCCTTAGTAGTGCTTTCCTTTGGGCGTTCTCTAGCATTCGTCTATATTTCTTGATGTTAAGCACTTGTTGCCATACCGGTGCCGCGTAAAGTATAGTAGAGTGGACCACTTCCATTAGAATTCTCCTTTTGGCGGTCCCCGGACCCCCCACATTGGACATAATCCTTGTCAGCGCCGCAGTCCTCACCTCTGCCTTGCTAACGACATATTTCACGTGCTCGCCAAAAGTTCGCCTCGTATCTAGGACTACTCCCAAGTACTTCACTTTTTTGGCAAGTACGATCCTTTCTCCCTCCAGGACAAAAACTATATGGTCTCTGGCCCTCGGACCCTTGAGAATCATAGCTTCAGTTTTCTCGGCCGCTAACATGAGATCTCTGCTTCCCATCCACGTCTTCACTTTGTTGAGGGCTCGATTCCCTCTCTGCATGATTGACCAGTTTTCATCGTGTTCCACCAGCACCACCAGATCATCCGCATATGCTATTGCCTGTACGCCGGTGCCCAGGTCGGTCTCCAAAATCTCGTTGTAAAGAACATTCCAAAGCAATGGCCCCAGTACGGAGCCTTGCGGCACTCCTGTCGTGGTTCTCATAGAGTTACCTCTCGCAATGTTGATGCATCTATCTGTGAAGTAGTTCCTAACCAAATTCTGCAAATAGGAAGATATCCCCAAGTCGCCCAGTAGTCTGACGATAATTTCCCAGCTAGCGCTATTAAAAGCATTTCTTATATCAAGGAAGAAAGCCACCATCCATCTGCTCCTACATATGGATATCTCCCTCTTGATCCTGCTTATAGCCTCTACCGCAGATTTCCCTTTCCTGAACCCATACTGCCGGTCGGATATGCCACCCCTCTCCATTATTTCCCTCTCTAGCCTTGTCTTCACAAGAATCTCAAAGACTTTGCCTAAGGTATTTAACAGGCATATAGGTCTGTACGCCCCGGGCTCCTCTAATTCCTTTCCTGGTTTAGGGATAAGTATGAGATTTGCCGTTTTCAGGTCTCCTGGGAACTCTTGTCTTATTAGCAGGTTGTTCATAATATCCTGTACCCATTGCACTTTATCCTCAATGATGGTTTTTATTATCTCGGGTACCACTCTATCCGGTCCAGGCGCTTTTCCTGCTTTGAGCGTTTTGCCAGCTTCCGTCACCTCTTCCCTTGTGAATTCAGTCACCGGTGTCTCTAATTGGAGTGGTATAAATCTTACTTCTTCCCTCTGTGGGAAAAGAGCCTCAGCCAGTTCTTTCCTTCGACTTTCCTCGATCTTAAAGAAGCCTCCTGTCCCTTTAAAACTCTTGACAACTATTCGGTAGGCGTCTCCCCAGATATCATTTTCAAGATTTTCGCAAAGTTCTTTCCAACATCTCCTTTTTTCGCCATTTATTTCTCGCACCAGCTCTTTCTTCATGGCTTTTAATCTTTCTACCTCCTCTTCCATCACTCGATGCCTCCCTCTGTCCCTCGTGACTTTTCTTCTTAGCTCGATGTAGCCTCTTCTTATTTCTTCAATCCTCTCCGTCCACCAATAGGGACGACTGTTTGCTCTCCTTCCCCGCGGACTGCACCTTTCTGCTATATCTTTTATTTTCTCGTATCCCTCTTCGAAGTTTCGGGCCTCACCTTCCATTCCTTGAATTTCCTCTTTAACTCTTCTTTTGTCAAGATATTTCGACCTGCCTCCCTCCCTTGGTTTTGTTACGTTTCCTCTAATTTTAAGCAAAATGTATTTGTGATGAGTGAATATTTCTCCATCCAGAACGTCCCACTCTGCCACCTTTCTACTTATCGGCGTCGTTGCCATTGTGACGTCAATATGTGTCTGACTTTCTCCTCTGACGAAGGTCGCCTTACCGTTGTTGAGTACCACCAAATTTAGAGTCTGGATAATCTCATTCCACATTTCTCCCCTCTCGTCATTCCTTGGCGCCCCCCATGAAATAGACTTTGCATTCAGATCCCCAGCAACGATTAGTCTTTTTTTTTCCTACTATGGTTTCTGCTATTTCCTCTACCAGATTCTTATAATCTCCTAGTGGGATATTAGGGGAGATATATGTCGCCACTATTGTGACGTTCCCAAGATCCAGGATCAGAAATCCGGCTTTCCTCTGGCAGGTTTTCACCCCCAGCTCTCTATTTCTAGTGTAGACTGCTACATCTTGCCTTTTGTCCGTGATCCAGCCTCCTTGGGCTGTAATCTTTTTATTTGGCTCGGACACTATCAGCAGGTCCGCTTTTAATTCCTGTCCCCTGATCCTGAGCAAATCATGTGCCGCCCTACATCTCCCCAAATTCACCTGCACTATTATCAACCCTTTAAATTCATCCCCCGTAGAGTCGAATTTAAAGGCCTAATCTTCCTCCTACCGGCGCACTTGCGCCTCTTCCCCTAGAGTCTCTTTCGGCTACGAGCTTCCTGAACTCAGGACAGTATTCCGAGTCTGTCCTGTGGTCCTCGCTGCAGATTCCACAATGTGGCGCATTGTTGCATTCCCTGGCGCTGTGCCCTTCCTCCCAACAGTTCAGACATTTGTCCCTTGCAGCCCTTTCTTTACATTTGTCTCTGGTATGCCCGAAGTGCAGACACGAGTAGCAGCGTATTGGTCGGTATCTGGGTGCCATGACCTTACAATTCACCAGTCCTATCAGGACCTTTCTCTGCCGTATCAGTGCATCAGCTGCTGTTCTACTAGCTTTGACTACTACCGTATCTCCCCCAAACCGTCCCCCTTTCCTATTGCAGATTTCAATTGATGCTCCTCCCTCTCTTGGTCCCACAGTGTTTCCCAATGCTATATAAATGTACTATAAATTATCAAATTGGCCATGAAAAAATGTAAGTTTTACTGTAGAAAGTAGTAATAATTATCGTGACACTTAACTAGTTTTATGATCAGGTAATTATTAACATAATATTTGAATAATTGGGAATAAAGTGGCCTTGTTATTATATTTCCAAGGGCCTTTTGTTAGCGGAAATTATAATTATTATAATTATAAGTGGAATACTCCAGTGGTTGAAAATGTCCCTAAACCCCTAAAAATCATACGAAGAAGCTGTAGATATTTATATACATATCTATACGGATAGAAGATATTTTATTTCATCCGGGAAGATATTTTATTTAAAATATTGATTTTACGCGCGTAACTGACATTCTTTAAGCGTTGATTCGGAGAGTACAGTTCATTCTGCACAAAAATTTTACAGATCCTTGGTAAATCGATGTTTTCCATTTTCACAAGGAAACAAAGTTCCTGTATTTGGCTGTATACCATATATTAAAAATTTGGATAAAATCCTTTATAAAAGGTATATAAAAAAACCCAGTTGGGCTATGTTGCATTGACAAAACGTTTTCGGAATAAATATTCCATCATCAGTGTCAAATTAATACATGGATGTAGCCACTAAATATGTGGGTAAAAACCCTTTAAAAATTATTAAATAAGATTTGATCTACATTATGTCTAATTTACATTTAAGATGTTAAAGTTACCGTTGGATAGGTAACAGGGCGACATATGACTCTACCATTAGTTGCGAGTCCTGAGACGGTATGTCTACGAGGACTTTGTCAAAGCAACAACTCTGTTGCTTTGACAAAGTCCTCGTAGACATACCGTCTCAGGACTCGCAACTAATGTAGAGTCATATGTCGCCCTGTTACCTATCCAACGGTAACTTTAACATCTTAAATGTAAATTAGACATAATGTAGATCAAATCTTATTTAATAATTTTTAAAGGGTTTTTACCCACATATTTAGTGGCTACATCCATGTATTAATTTGACACTGATGATGGAATATTTATTCCGAAAACGTTTTGTCAATGCAACATAGCCCAACTGGGTTTTTTTATATACCTTTTATAAAGGATTTTATCCAAATTTTTCCATTTTCTTCCCACTACGAGAGACTGTTTTAGAGGAAGGCCTAGTTTTTTGCATGTTTTTCGCTTGTTCGTGTAGTTTTTCGAGATCAAATCTTTGACTACTAACTAGAGTGAAGACTTTTTTGGAAGCAGACATTCTTATGAGCTGTAGTGCGAAAGAAAGGCGCAGCAAACTGATAGTGGCTATATTTTTTAGATATTTGAGTAATGCAGTATAATTTGAGGTACACCAATCATATGGTCATTTTTCCGAATTCCAAACAGCGACGCAGATAGAATGGATATGTAATCCTTTTTCACCTAGTGACTGCAACATTTCTCTTGGTATTGTGTTAATGCCTGGAGAGTTATTTGTCTTTACCGATTTAATTGCATCTTTTACTTCAAACAGCAAGACATTAGGTACTCTAGGGTAGTCGGAGGGCCATAGATTTTCTGCAGGAATCTCGTTATGTTTATATAAATCGCTACAATAGTTAGGTTATCGGTCTTTAGATTATCTTTTTCATCCATCAATCCACCACATACCACGTGTAAGTTTTAAATTCTGTGGTAAAGAGTTTGATCTTTCGAAATAAATCTTTCGGTTCATTTTGACAACCGTGTTCTTATATTTCTCCGCATATTTGGGAGATGTAATCCGCTTTGTCTTTGCGGCATTGCCTTCTTATTTCTTTCGATAATACTCTGTATTTATAGTTTTATGTTCTTTTCTGCATTGAATCACAGTCCAAGTGTCATAAGTTATCCATGGCTTACGAGTTGTGGTCGTGGAAACCGGTGTCGTATAGTTTTCTGCGGTCTCGGTTATTTTGTCTCTGAGATAGATCCAAGTATTTTCACAACTATCTCCCAAATCTAAATAAAAATTTTGTTTTAAGTCCTGTTGTAATTCACTAATTTTTAAGGAGTTAAGGGACATGATTTTACTTAGGCCCTTTTAAGGACTTTAAGAAATTAGGAACGATCATAGAAACTATACTAACCATCTAATAAAAAATATAATACAAGATAACTGCAATATGAAAGTACTGAAAGCAAAAAACTCAAACGGCACAAGAAAAATCATAGAAATAAAAAATGAGAAAAACGTCACCGTCCGAAACAGAAAGGAAATAAGCGAGGCCATTGAAAAATTCTACACTAAATAATTATACTCGGCAAATACACAACCACAACAACGACGTACTGAACGAACAATAATTAACACCGGCTCAGAAGAAATACCGGACATAACCGACTATGAAATAAGAATGGCCCTAAATCAACTAAAAACGAATAAATGTCCGGGAGAGGATAAAATTACAGTCGAAATGTTGAAAATCGGTGGAAGAAAAAATAGAACAGGTATTAAATATTTTATTTAATAAAGTAATTGATGAAGGAAAGATTCCTCAAGAATGGTACAACTCCGAAGTCATTTTACTATTCAAGAAAGGAGACAAAGCAAACATCGAGAATTACCGACCAATATCCTTGCTCTCACATCTGTATAAATTACTAACTAAAATCATAACCAACCGCCTAACACATAAGCTCGATTTCTATCAACCTATCGAGCAGGCTGGATTCAGAAAACATTTTAGTACCATAGACCACTTGCACACCGTAAGAACACTGATAGAAAAATGCACCGAGTATAATGTTCCAATTCATATGGCGTTCGTCGATTTCCATAAAGCATTCGATTCCATCGAATTATGGGCAGTGCTTGAATCTCTAGAAAATGCAGGTATAGATTCAAGATACACTAACATAATTAAAAACATATATGAAAATGCCACCATGCAGATAAAGCTGGACGAAAGCACAAAAACTAATCCCGTAAGACTACAACGGGGAGTAAGACAAGGAGACACCATCTCTCCCAAACTATTTACCCTTGCTCTAGAAGACATTTTTAAGAAACTAGAATGGAACAATAAGGGTATCAACGTCGACGGATCATACTTAAACCACTTGCGATTCGCAGATGACATAGTTTTAATAGCCGATAATATCCAAGAACTAAATGATATGTTACAACAATTAAATGCAGTTTCAGGAGCGGTAGGCTTAAAAATGAACTACAGCAAAACAAAAATACTGAGCCGAGACCAGACAAATATAACAATACAAAATAATACCATAGAAAATGTTGAACATTATGTATATCTAGGTCATGTTATCAAACTAGGAAAACCAAATCAAGATGCTGAAATTAAAAGAAGAACACAACTGGCATGGGGCACTTTCGGCAAATTAGCATATATCTTGAAAAACACCTCCATTCCTGTAAACTTAAAGAAAAAGGTGTATAACACATGCATACTACCAGTTTGTACTTACGGCTTGGAGACAGTAGCCCTTACCAAAAAATCTGCTAAAAAATTAGAAACAACACAAAGAGCAATGGAACGAATCATGCTTGGAATATCACTAAGAGACAAGATTAGAAACACCGAGATAAGACGTAGAACGAAGATTAGAGATATTGTGGAAGAAATTGCAAAAATGAAATGGCGCTGGGCAGGTCACGTAGCCCGATATAATGACAACAGGTGGACACGGAGAATTCTAGAATGGAGACCAAGGACGACAACAAGAAGCACGGGAAGACCTCAAAAAAGATGGGTAGATGACATAAGAACAGTGGCAGGCAAACAGTGGATTAGATTGGCGCAAGATAGAGAAAGATGGAAGCAATTGGGAGAGACCTACATTCAGGAGTGGATGGAAAATGGTTGACAAAGAAGAAGAACGACTTTAAAACGAAGTTGAATTTTTAGTACTAGGAGTTATTAGTCGCTTTCACAATTTGCACGGGTATGTTTTACAGTTGGTGGTCGAGGTTTTCCATCTTGATCTTATAAGGATTTAATCTATTTGATTTTTTGTTCGTCCATCTGGGCTTCGCAATGTGTACAATCTACGTGGGTAATGCTAAGAAAACGTGTTTTTAATTGCAAGATATGTTCTACACATAGATCCACAAGATGGTCACCTTTTACATTCCTCTGCACTAGTCCATTACTCTCCAATATTTCTTCAATATTTTCGTTATATGACCCTACTTTGGCATAAAAATCTCCTAGGATTGTGACTAGTTCATAATTGAAGATAGCGCTAATAATTTTTTCTTGACGACCATAGAACCTGTCAGTCTTTATCTTGTACAGCTATTGTAGGTGCATATATCTGTATATGGTGTAGTGTATTGGTGGATATTCGCATTTTAAAGGCTATTAGTCTGTCATATTACAATATTATATCCAATCACGCTGTCGTTCAGTTTGGAGTGTAGAATTATTGCGTCTCCATTTTTGTACTTACATTATCTGGATTGAAAAGTAGATTGTCAGCAGTAGTTTTAAAATAATCTTTACTTCTCCAGTGAGTTTTTGAGAGTTGAAATATCGAAAGATTCTGGTTTGATGTTTGTGTCATGTCTTTTTCGAGTATTTGCAGCTTTCCAGGATTTTGGATCAATCTCTGAACGTTCCACGTTCCAATTCTTTGACACTTTCTTAAATTTGGTTTAGATTTGGATTTAGTAGCACAGTTTTGGCAGCCGGTAACATATTTTTGTTACTGTCATACTGATTTCCCTTTGCCTTCTGCACCGCAATACTACAACCATTCAAACTGCTTCAGTCATTTTTGTGGTAGTTCAATTTCAAACCGATCAAGGATCATTTCCTATGCGCCTTGAGCTGGTTCTGATGATCGCTGCTGGCCTTCATCAGCGAGGGAAGATGAAACAACACACTATACTTATAGAAATGTTATACAAAGCTTTGTTTTATTTGTTTCAGCGAAGATTTATTGTGTGTTTAGATTTTAATGGACACAGTTTTTACCAATTTTGGTAGTTTTATGTTAAATTTTAATAATTGTATATACCTGTATATAATTCATGTTAAATCAAGTGTGTTTTTTGATATTGAAATATATACTTGACATAATATATTATTTTATCAGTTTGTTGTTAATAACGATATATTATATTTACTTTTAATAAAAATATATATTGTAGACAAATACTTCAGATAAAACTTGCAGCCGATGATTTTCGGCTTATTTTAATTCTGATAAAAGCTAAAAACAAATAGTTGTTTATCTATTTTATTTCTAAAAATACATTGATAGCATGAATCAAAAGGATGTTATCATTGAATTACTTGAACACAACTGGTTTGTGGTATATTTAATCAACATTTCAGATTCAAAGAGATTTAAAGTTTTTTTTTGGCAAAAATGCTTAGATCTAGTTGAGTAACGGTTGAAAACTAGTTTTATCAGCAATCGGTCCAAATAAAACCTGTGTCGGCCGATGAAGCGAATGGTTTTGATTAGTTGGTTTATAATACAATGTTAAATGTGGCAAAATGGTGGGCATCGCATGACCAATTTAAATTAACTTTTAAAATGGTTATTCAGGTTTTCCAAAAAAAGCCATGCTTTTGTTCACAACAAAGTTATCATTCTGAAAAATTAATAGATTAATATTTATTGTAATATTGTTCTGAAACTATTTTCTTGTGGAATTTTAAAGTATTTACTATTTAAATGGAAATAAACCACAATTAAAGGTTAAAGTACGTTTATTGACGTTTCAATTTCCACTTCGGAAATCGTTCTCAAAATACAAACATTGAAAATGTTTCTTGATGACCGGAAGTATATTAATAGATTTAAATTCATCCGCCTTAATAGTATTTTTAATTTTTGGTATTGGAACAATTGTACTGATTTTTAATAAATCTGGAAATATGGATGATCTAAGACAAGTATTTATAAAATTCAAGATAATCTGACCACAAGTTACATAAAACTCTTTTTCCGTCGACCGCTCATATATGATTAATTTTAACACCCTCAAAATAATTGATTAATGACCCCTATTAATGAATGATTTTCTATTAATGAACGATTTTATTATAGGCAATACAACATACATTGCTTGTATAAATTAATTTAACCACATTTAACGCTCTGTGATTGGCAGTTACATGTGGTGTAGGCAACCAAACATACCTATTTATATTCCCACTAAAAAATTATTTAAAATGAAGTAGCCGCTGTAAGTACTGTCTGTCATTGTATGTCATTATTTATCGTTAAGTAAATAAAAATTTAAACTAAGATATTTTTATTTCTGAAAAGTATGGCCGACGAAAAAGTTTTGTAACGGACTCGTGAATTAAAATGGCGATTAACAATCTCGAACATTAACGCATTAACGTTAATATATCTCAATTGTTAATCGCCCTTATTAATACACATAGTTAAATAACTATTAACATTTTGGAGTATTTCATTAATGTTACTCTTATTATCTAACGACTTAACCATGACTGCCAAGTCACTCAGTGACAGTAACCCAAATTCATGAATACTGGGATACAAATTCTGACTATCATAACTCCATAATTCTTGGGAGTCGATAGTTTCAAGAATTTTCCCAATTATTGATACGAAATACTCACCAAACTGACGCAAAATATCAACTTTGTTAATTAGAATACATAACGGATTCTGAACCTTAAATTCAGTGTGATAAGGGAATTTTTGACAATTATTGTTAATAAGTGTTCTTAGCGTTTAGCACATAAGTCTAGAATTTTTGTACCTATCATATACTTACTTTACTTTACTTAATCAGTAGACCCATTTGTACTTTTCGGTGTTGGGCCGTTTAAAATACAATTCATTAAATAACAATATTTGACAGTCTTCTGAGGTGTCCTAGCTCTTAACGAACTTTCTCCATTCCTTCCTATTGGATGCTATCTGTGTTGCTTCCTGCCAAGTCTTACCCTTATACCTATCTCTACCTATCATATATATAATTTCAAAATTTCACGTTGAAATGAAGTTTCACGTTGAGTTAGAATTTATTTAGAGGGCATCACGTGACTAAAAACGACCTCACTTCGGCCATATTGTTTTGCCACTTTTGACAGATCGTATATGTTTATTTACGTTTGTTGTTTTTCGAATATTTTGTTTTATAATACTTTTATAGAAACTGTAATAATATATTGTGATAGTGCATAATAATGGTTTCTTGTTCTCAACGTAGTTGCAGTGGCAGAAGCAATGTTAATAAAAAATCTTCAGGAATAACGTTCTACAGGTTAGCATACAAATATGTAAACAAAGTAATGGCCCGTACTTCAGAGAATAAATTAATAGTATTTGACTGTATTAATTTATCTTTATGTATAATATATCGTGTTTTTAGTGTTTACCGCGGGATAAATAAATCATAGTTTATTAAAAATGTATTGCACTTTTTTAGATTATGATTAAATCTTCTGAATAATTAGTCATATTTTTATAGTAGTTTTAATATTATTGAGTCCGGCCATGATCCCACCGCCATATTGATATCACAGTTAGCCACGCCTACCTACGCCGTTTTTAGTACATACGTTAATATGCTCATAGCTTCTCCATAGATTCTAACTCGATGTTCATAATAGACCCTTACACCCTAAATAATACAGTTTGTTAAGATCATGTTGTTAAGAAGATTTATAAAACATAAAAATATACAGGATGTTCCATTAAAAATAAGTATGTACTATGCTAGACTTATGATTCTCCATGTACTTACATTCAAATTTATGTTTTAAAAAAAGACGTTTGAATTTAAAAGTTGACATGTACTAGCGTTTTTTATAATTTTCTAAAATAAGGACCAAAACAATTTTATTCCATAAGTAGTTTCCACACTGCATAATTTCAAAATTTTGACCCTGTTATATTCATAATGGACCCTACGTGATATTAATTGTTGATATTGGGTTGTTAAGGAACTTTTAAAAATATTAAAATATACGGGGGTGTTCCATTAACAATAAAGCTCTTATGTTTAAAAAGCGCATATTTATATATATATATATATATATATATATATATATATATATATACATATATATATATATATATATATATATATATATATATATATATATATATATATATATATATATACATATAGAACTTAACGGGTCTCACCGTGTTTTATAATTTTTCGAAACAAGGACAGAAATAATTTTATTCCATAAGTGATTTTCAGGCTATATATCTATATCGTTACATCTCATATTTGATTTATTACTTAAAATGTTAATAATGTTTGTTTGGTTTTAGAATTGTTCGCAAACATGTCCAACCTCGATGATGAAGACTCGTACGCATCGAAAAGTTCTTTTGGTATGCTCAGCATTTTCAATATGGTTGGCTTAACTGTAACAGAAGCAACGTTATCTCATCCTACAGTGCAAGCATTGATAAAGTCAGGCGAAAAGTTTGATGTTATGATACTAACACAATATGCAGTAGAAGCAACAAAAGCACTAGCTGCACATTTTGGCGCTCATTTAGTCCTATATAATGATAACGCCGCAACTTGCTGGGTAAACCACTTTGTAGGAAACTCAGGTTTACCTTCGTTGAATCCTGAATTAATATTTGATTTTCCACAACTGATGAACTTTAAGCAGAGATTAACGAATACTTTGTACACGATAGCAGCTTATGTGAACCATAATTATGTACAATATCCAGCTCATGCCGAGCTAATAAAGAAATACGTATCAAAAGATATGGACTTGACCAAAATTCAATATAACGTCTCATTGGTACTCTCAAATTCACACCCTAGTTTAAACAATCCAGCACCGGCAGTTCCATGCATGAAAGAAATAGCAGGGTACCATGTCAAGGAACCCAAACCGTTGCCTGCCGATCTTAAAAAGTATTTGGATGAATCTAAGAACGGAGTCATTTATTTCAGTATGGGTTCCAATATTTACAGTAACAGCTTTCCAAAAGAGAAAAGGGAGAGCATTATGAAAGCTTTCTCCAAAAGAAAAGAAAACATTTTGTGGAAATTTGAAGATACAGACTTGCCAGGAAAACCTAAGAATGTGAGGATTGAAAAGTGGTTGCCGCAATCAGATTTATTAGGTAATTGTTTTGATTTACTAAAACTGAAATATGTGTCTTTACCAGGTTATTACCGGTTACGTTATATGTTACTTTACCTCTATCTTGAATGGTATTAAATTTAGTGTGAGATCAAAAACCAATTTATCATTATGGAAATTATCTTAATTTTTAAGGTTCAGTCACTGATAATACAAGTCTGCAAAAGATCTAGTCTATAAGACCTTATTGGTCTTATAGACTAGATTGTAATAATGGGAACTTCATACTAATGTCAAATAAAAAAAAATTTGATCTCCTTTTTCCATCTCCTTGATTTCTTGATGGAAACGCTTCTCTTGTTCTTTAGTCATAGTTACCCAAGTTTTTCTCCCTCCTCCGAAGTGAATAAAATGTACTTTTAAGCTCATGAGACACACAACATCCTTAAATGCCATCCATCCTTCTAGCAGGAGATCTGTCATGATACTGGACCACTCTTGATCTGCCAGATGTCTTCTGCTAGTAGTGCCGAGGTACCTGTAACCTTTTTAACAAATTATTTGAAAAATTCTTAAATTTTGAGAGAAAGTTTACAAACTATTTCATAAGTCGTAGCTTTATACGAAGGGAAGTAAGGAGAATTTTTCTGGGGGTTCCAAGTTTTCTTGCAAAACATTGTTTTGTCTACCGTAAGCGTCCTTGACTCGCCCATTCGCCCATAATAAATAATTTTTCTATCTTGACTGTCCCATAGACATAAAACACAAGGAGAATTTGGTGTAACCACCTTGTTTTCCAAGCAGAACACACATTATTTACAGACTACCTCACATTTGTCTTCGTGATCTTCTTAATTGAGTTTTTGAAGAATCCTTAAAGTTTTTGTTAGTTTCTTTCAAGAACAATCAAAGTTTTAATGTCACCACAATAGATTAGATTTTCTTCTTGGGTAAAATGAGGCACAAAAGTCTTTTTACGATATCTGAATCAAGAAAAAGACATTCTAGGTAGCAATCCTTAAAGTTTTCGTAAGTTTCTTTCACGAACAATCAAAGTTTGAATGTTACCACAATAGATTAGATTTTCTACTTGGGTAAAATAAGGCACAAAAGTCTTTTTACGATATCTGAACCAAGAAAAAGACATTTTAGGTAGCATTGATTTTAACTCTTGAGCTGACATTCGAGCAGTTCAGCAACATCTTTGGGAGATCCAGATTTCTTAAAAAATTCATTTAACTCTTCCTGGAAGAACAATTTTGATCTAATGTCGTCTTTTAAGACAGCTTGAATCTTGATTGCCATAAGATTATACTTCACCTTCATCTGAGTCTGGTATATCTCCTAATATAGCAGGGAGATTTCGCACATGTGTTTCTGCTTCTTGAGAAAGAGGAGAAATAGCTGAGGTGAGATTTTAGTATAAAATGGAATGCCTTGATTTTGATTTAAAACCTTTGACGTTGTACCAACAGACTATGATTCCTTTGCTCTTGCCATACCGTAGGTACCCCAAAGCGGGAACTGTTGTTTTTATCCGAAAATTGAAGGTCCTACACATATCTTTTGAGGATCATTTTATATAGATCTTGTCATATTTTAATACCTTTTGATCTCCAACTACAAATAATATCATGGGACCTGATTTAGTTCATGTTAAAGTTTTAATTATTTTTAGCTCATCCAAATGTTAAACTATTTATTACTCACGGAGGATTCCTGAGCACTATCGAAACTCTTTACCACGGAATACCAACTGTATCAGTACCGGTTGTTAACGATCAACAAACCAATGCCAGACAAGCAGAAAAAAATGGTTATTCTATTGTTGTCGACTACAATACACTTACAGAAGAACAACTTTCGGCAGCTATAGAGAAAATTCTCTCTGATCCAAAGTAAGTATTTTACTGTTCTTAACCAAATAAGATTTTGTAAGTACAAACTGTAGATTGTAGCCCCCTAAAATATATATTTGTACTATGTATATTAAATATTAAATGTGGAAATAAAGCCTACAATCCATTTAAGACGACAAAAGGACTTCTACAAGGCTGTGCTACGTCCCCTACTCTGTTTAAAATATTCTTGGAAAAGACACTCAAACCATGGAGGAGAAAGTGCGAAGGAATGGGCATACCAGTAAGAGACGAATACCTATACACCTTAAGTTTTGCCGACGATCAAGTAGTCATCGCACAAGATGAAGAAGATCTCAGCTTTATGCTCAGAAAACTAGAAGAAGAATATAAAAACAACGGAATGGAAATAAACTTAGAGAAAACCGAATACCTAACAACAGAAAACAAGGATAAGAGAAACCTAGAGATAGACGAGGGAAGACAAATAAATGGAACAGATAAATTCAAGTATTTAGGAACCATAATATCGAACCAGGGAACAACAGAAGAAGATATAAACAACAGACTGAGACAAACAAGAAACTGTATAAGACAACTAAACTCAGTGTTGTGGGATAAGAACATTACGATAAAGACAAAAAAGAGAATATATAATACCCTGACAAGAAGTATCCTGACATATGGGTCCGAAAACTGGACAATAAACAAGAGAAATAGAGGTAGAATAAGAGCAGTAGAAATGGAGTTCCTGAGGAGAAGCTGTAGACTTACAAAAAGAGACAGAATCGAAAACGCAGAGATTAAGCGGAGAATGGGAGTGCAATCAGACATAATCGACTATATAGAAGAGAAGAGACTATCCTGGTACGGCCACGTCAGAAGAGCGGACAGAGGACGCTGGATAAACAAAATCACAGAATGGAGCCCGATTGGAAGAAGAAAGAGAGGAAGACCCCGAAGGTCATTCAGAGATGAAATCGACGAGGCTATGGAGAAAAGAACCCTGCGAGATGGAGACTGGAATGACAGGGAAAATTGGAGAAAACGGTTGAGTGAAGGAAGACAGTGAAAACTGTGGATATCCTTAGTAGTAGTAGTACTATGTATAGTACCTCAATATAACAATGAACCTTATATAGTGCCATAAAGTGAATAATTATGGGAATTTGGGCAAACAATGTTGACTCAGACAAAAATACATGGCGAAAGAAGAGTGAAGATAGAGAAAAACGAGAAGAGGTAGAGCAGGTTCCATCAAGTACAGGTAAAGATATCCGAACAGGAAAACATATACGCACTGATAGAGATCAGTACAGTATTGGAACTATATTCTCCACCATTATCGCATCTTAAACTGGCAATCTTTTTTTCGAATTTTTACTGTACCATATTTTTGTGTTCTCTAAAATATTTTACATCCATTTATATTTAAATGGGAATAAGCCACAATTAAAGGTTAAAATACGTTTATTGACGTTTCAATTTCCACTTCGGAAATCGTTCTCAAAATACAAACCTTGTTCAACAAAAAATAAATTACATCTATGATATTGTAACCTTTCGCGGATCATGGACAAGCTGGCTCTATGTAGAATGTTGTTCAACCTTCTGCTTGAATATGCTGGACGTAACTTCAAGCCCTTTGGTATTAGGTTGTTGTCTCTACATCTTCGTAAAAATTTGATTGAATTTTGACAATGTGCCAGTTTCTTGTATAGAATTTCCAATCTCCGAAAATTTTGAATAACGCTGGGCCCATAACGGTTTCTTAATATTGTTCTGAAGCTATTTTTTTGGGGCATTTTAAATTAATTTATATTTAAATGGGAATAAGCCACAATTAAAGGTTAAAATACGTTTATTGACGTTTCAATTTCCACTTCGGAAATCGTTCTCAAAATACAAACAAAAAACAAAATGTTTGTATTTTGAGAACGATTTCCGAAGTGGAAATTGAAACGTCAATAAACGTATTTTAACCTTTAATTGTGGCTTATTCCCATTTAAATATAAATTAATTTAAAATGCCACAAGAAAATAGCTTCAGAACAATATATTTTACATCCTTTTTAACTTTAATAGATAATATTATAAACAATACAAATAATTGAAAATCCATCAATAAAAGTTACAATATAGTTTTATCCATTACGACTTAGTCTTGCCACATCTGTATAAATTATTTCTAATAATGTTTTAGCATCAGACCTTTTAGGTCATTTTATCATTAACACATGGTTCACAAAATTCAACTGCTTAATTTAACATTTTCTAGGACCACTACATTTTTCTACATAACCTATATATCATAGTATTGTTCTGAAGCTATTTTCTTGTGGCATTTTAAAGTAATTATCTTCCACTTCGAAAATCGTTGAAATTGAAACGTCAATAAACTTATTTTAACCTACAATTGTGGCTTATTCCCATTAACCCTGCATTGGTGTGGTGGGGTATGATACACCCCACGCATGCAAAAAACGGAATTTCTCTCAAAAACAGCACCTTACCGCCCTCTATTGTTCAGTAGCTGTTACTAAAATATCATTCTATCGAGTAGCATTGTTATTTTCATAATTTCTTCAATACTGATTGATATAGATGTCATAATATGCCGCAAGGGTATGTCACACTCCACCACACCTCCGCCGTCAGTCAGTTTATCATTGTTGATGCTGGACATTTTTTCCGAATTTCACGTGGTTTTTTACTTTTTACCCTGGTTGTTGTGCTCAAAATTTGTTATAAATATGTGTACTTATGAACAAGAGCAAGCGAGATTGCTAAGATTCTGAGAAGAGGTACAAAGCGATGAAGATGGGGCTATTCCTGATTCCGAAGACGAAGTGCAGTTCGACAATGTTAGTGAAAGTTCTCATGCCACAGACACAGAACAAGATGGCGACGAAGCTGAAAGTGAACAAGAGAATGGAGATGATGTGAGTACATTAGGTAGATATTATTTGGGCAGAGATAAAGTGACTAAATGGGCTAAGAAGGTAGAAGTACGATCGGTTCGCACTAGAGCCGAAAATATAATTTCTCAATTGCCTGGCGTGAAACGACACGCTAAAGAAGCTAAAACTGCAATTGATTGTTGGAAGCTTTTCATGGATGACACACTCATTGCTGATATTGTAAAACATACTAATGAGAAAATCAATTCAGTAAGTGAACGTTACAACGATGGGCACCAATACGTAGTAAAAGAGACCTCTGAGCAAGAAATCAAGGCTGTCGTTGGATTACTTTATTTGGCAGGAATTCATCGATCGTCTCGGCGAAACCTTGAAGATTTCTGGGCAAACGACGGCACAGAAATGCCAATATTCAAGAAAACTATGTCTCTAAAACGCTTTCAATTTCTGCTAAGGTGCTTGCGGTTTGACAATGGAGCTACGCGCGTAGATAGAATCAAAATCGATAAATTAGCCCCAATTAGAAGTGTTTTCGAAAGAGTAGTTGACAATTTTCAGTCTGCCTATACACCTGGCATGTATCTCACTATTGATGAAAAATTGGAGGCATTTCGTGGCAGGTGCCCTTTTCGGCAATACATTCCGAATAAACCGGCTCGTTATGGAATCAAAATCTTTGCTTTAGTCGATTCAAGATGTTATTATACTACAAACTTGGAAATTTATTGTGGTTCTCAACCGGATGGTCCTTTCAAACTGAGTACAAAGCCTACAGATGTAGTTTTAAGATTGATTTCACCAGTGTCTGGCAGCAAACGAAATATCACATTCGATAATTGGTTCACTAATTATCCATTAATGCAACAACTTCTTGAAGGACACCAGTTAACATCTGTGGGTACTGTCCGAAAGAATAAGAAGCAAATTCCTTCCACAATGGTCAATACAAAGAATCGAGAACAGTATTCTACACTTTTTGGTTTCCAAAAAAATACAACCTTAGTATCCTATATCCCAAAGAAAAACAAAAATGTTCTTTTGTTATCAACACTACACCATGATGACACAATAGACGAATCTACGGGAAACGCTAGGAAGCCAGAAATAATCACATTCTACAATGTTACTAAGGGAGGGGTTGACACCGTTGACCAGTTATCAGGTACATACGACGTTTCCCGTAACAGCAGAAGGTGGCCGTTGACGGTGTTCTATGCGCTCTTGAATATGTGTGGAATTAACTCCAAAATAATCTATAAGATCAACAATAATAACTATACACTGAAGCGTCGAAAATATTTGAAATCTCTTAGTTTGTCACTCATAGCAGATTATATGGAAGAAAGGCAACACAATCCTCGGTTACCGAGAAAACTGCGTGAGACACCGGGCTATAAGACTGCAGATTGTGATGAACCGTTGCCTAAACGTCAGAAAGTACAAGGTAGATGTGTGGTGTGCCCCAGAACAAGAGACAGAAAAAGTCGCTACGTGTGTTATGATTGCAGGCATTTTGTTTATTTAGAACATGCATGTTTTAAATGTGATACTTGCATCAATGAGGAAAGTCAGTAAATGATGTTGTTAATTGTGTTGATGTCCGTATTTTTCTTTATAATGTTTATTAATTTATAAGTAAATAAAGAAAAATGTGTTTTTAGAAGTCTTTAGTTTTTTTTCATTTCAGAAAAATTTAATGGTTTTAAGCTGCTATTTCTGCTATTTTTGAACTGTGCAATAAATTGTTTGAGCTGATACTTTTTAAATTTTTTTATAGTACACACTATTTCAAATGTTCAAATGAAATGTATATACTTTTAATGCAGATACTCAAATATTGAGTTTTCCAAGACGTATTCTGCTATGGGGTATGTCACACCCCACCACACCAGGCACGTAAGTTTCAGGCGCCACACCAACGCAGGGTTAAAATAGTATTACCTTTATATCTATATAACAGGTGTCCTGTCCTTATTTTTGACTTTACGGCCACAGAATACCATAAAAAGGATTAAGGAAAGTAGTACACTTTACATTTACTAAGCACGACCGAAGAGTTTTATTATATTACAAAAATTTTGATACTATTGTGGCGTTCACATTGTTCAAGCTACATCTGTAGAGTGTTCTGTTGGCGAAATCGTCCTATTTGCGAGAGGACTATTTGAAATTTGGTAAATAACTTTGTAAATAATCAACGAACGCCCTCACGTTGTCTAAATACAAATTCTGCCAAAAAGGCTGTGGAGAATCTGAGGCGGTCGATTTTACGTCGCTCACAAGAACTCTGCACAAAATTGCCATCTACATATAAAACTTTCGATGATATCTCACACACAATTTGTTTTATTTAAATTTTAAGATAGAATGCACTTAAATAAAAAGATACATCAACAAACTGCAACTAAGAATGATCGCGGACATTTTTACTGAACACCGTCAACTGGGGAGACACTTCTAAAGTATAGGTATGGTCAATGATACATAGCTCTTTGGCAAGAAATGCGAGAGAGAAACTGCCACGTACGTCACTTGCCACATATGTTACTGCCACTATGTCACTTGCTAATGCTTAATGCTGAATAATATGAGGCGTATAAATATATAAGTATCGGTCAAACAAATATTGCGCTTCACTAGTAAATCGGAATCTCTTTTCATTCAATTAATACAATAAAAAATGGCTTCACTACTCAGAAATGGAATCTGGAGAAATATAGTGATTGACGCGAATATCACTGATCTACAACAAATATCATTTTCAGACATAGATAATGATTTAAACACATTTTTATCCTCAACTACAAACGCTGCAACACAACATACAGGTATGATCAAACCGTTACTAAAATTTACTCCTTTACCGTGGTGGAATGAAGAATATAAAAAAGCTATTAAGTCTTATAAAAATTCTTTTAACAAATTTAAACGAAACAGAACACAATTTAATTAAGTATAAAAAACGAAGAGCACAAGGGAAGATATATTATGAAGAACGGCAGAAGACAGTCTTGGAACGAATTTGTATCAAATATAAACAACTTAACGTCTCCTTCTTTTTTCTGGAAAAACCTCAGGAAAATTTTAGGTAAAAAATGTACTCAATTCATCCCATTTTTAACACATGATAATAGTCATGTGTTAATAGTCAAAAATTATTACTAATAGAAAACAAATAGCTGGGGTATTAGCAACACAGTTCGAAAACACTTCCGATGAACAATTACACAAAAACATTCTTAGCGAAAAAAAATTTTTTTCAATCTACCATAACTTCTTCGTCTAGCCATTCACGTCCACATCTGAACATAAGCCTCTTCAAGTCTTCCTTTCCATTGTTTTTTATTGTACGCTACTTGTAGCCAATTTTTCCCGGCAGTCCTTTTCAGATCATCTGTCCATCTCATAGGAGGTCTGCCTCTGGGTCTTTTGTGTTGGTATGGTCTCCAGGTTAAAATTGATCTGTGCCATTTGTTTAGATCGCTCCTAGCTACATGTCCAGCGTATTCCCATTTCAACTTTAATGATTTTTGCACCACATCGGTGACTTTGGTTTTCTGTCTTATCCATGTGTTTGTTTTCTTGTCCTTAAGTGATATACCTAGCATTGCTCTTTCCATCGCGTGTTGAGTGACTCTAAGTATATTCATATTCTTTTTTGTGATTGTCCATGTTTGTGCCGCATAAGTTAATATCGGAATAATGCATGCATCAAAAACTTTAGATCTAAGATGTAATTGAATTTGTTGATTTCTGAGTATATAGTTCAGTTTACCGAATGCTGCCCAAGCTAACTTTCTTCTTCTTTTTATTTCTTCAGTTTGAATTTCCCTATTTAGTATTATTTTTTGTCCTAAGTATATATATTCTTCAACTTTTTCTATAACTTTATCGTTTATTATTGTCACGGTGTCTTCGGAGTGCATGACTTTTGTTTTGTTTAAATTCATTTTCAGTCCGATTTTAGAAGATTCGGTATGTAGTTCTAAAAGCATGGTTTGCATTTCTTGTAGGTCAGTAGCTACCATAACTTAGCATAATTGAATTAAATGATACCCTATATTCAACAAAAAATGCATCTCTAGGGCCTGATAATATATCGGCTATCTTTTTACAAGAATTTTCGTATAAAAGAAAAGACTATCTACTAAATTTGGATAATTACATATGGACGAATAATGTATTTCCTAGTAGTTGGCATGAAGCTATAATAATTCCTTTACTAAAACCAGACAAACCTAGGATAAAATCAGACTCATATGGATCCTTACAATTGTCATATGTAAAATTGTGGAAAAAATGATAAACCGTAGACTTCTCTGGTACCTTGAGCAAGATAATTCAAAATACCGCATTGAGAATTGTTACAGGAGCTTTTCGGGCATCGCCAGTAGAAAGTCTCCAGTGGATAACATGAAAGTTACCGCTCCATTTAAGAACAATGCAACAACAGTTCTCTCAAATTCAAATAATCCTATCATACATAACACTGATACTACTCGTTTCACCAAACTTCTTGTCGATAAAGATAAAAATATTCCCTTTTACGAAAGGATTGACAGTACCTAAATACGTTTTCTATTGAACTACCATCAATCTTATTCTCAGTTAATATTAAGACACCTCCACCCTGGACAATACCTTTTCCATACGTTAATCTCAGTCTAGGATTTCAATAAAGATGAAACAATCCATACCAATATACGTCAGTCCTTCCTCTCAATCATGTCAAATTATAAAAGATCATTCCTTCTTATATAACGACGCATATAAAACTTCAGAAAATAGCTTAATTTATAAACCATATAAATTAAAAAGTGTGAGTTGTCAAAAAAAAAAAACAGAACTAAATCAGTTTTGTAAAAGTTGTTAAAAAAAAAATGTTAAAAAAACTTTAGTTTAAGTAACTGTTTTGTGTAAAACTTATTTAGGTCGCTGGTTAAATGATTAGAATAATAACGAAAAAAAAAGCAATATTTTGGTTGTGAATGAACTCATAAATGAAAAGGATTAAGTAGCTGATATTTTTTTTTATTCACCAACTGTTGACCGAGAACTCTCCACTATCTTAGTGAACCACATTTTATATATATATATATATATATCTTTAAGGAATATGACCGTTTAATTTAATATAAAAAAAATGTGCACTCGTAAGTGAATGGGATATTTTCGGTCAATTTGGAGATAAAAAAAGAAAAGAGTTGTGCTACTTTATCTTTTTATTGAATACGTTTAAAATTAAAATTAAACGGTCATATTCCTTAAAGATGTCTTCATGTACAGAGGGATTCTATGCTAAGACTAAGCGCATCTATGGAGAAACTAAGTGAAGAAACTCAAGAGATGGACAAATTTAGTTGAAAAGTTAGCTACAACGGAAGCAAGAAGAACTTTCTTATTAGAATGTAGGAGAACACGGAAGATTCCCAGATTTATCATTGATTGTACTTCTACAATTCTTTCTTCTACCACGGGGACCATTAGTCCCACTATTCAACACCTGAGTCAATCACTTAACAGGCAGGTGAGGGCACGATTGCTTAATTTTCATATTTCGAAGGTTCATTCAGACATTAAATTCATTACTAATCAAATTAAAAATATCACTGAGTTCTTAGACCAGGTTCTTCCTGTCCCTTTACTTGACACTTTTGAGACTTCTTTACACAGAAAATTCAATTTCTATTACCAGAAATCAATTTTACGCCTTCAAAAGAAGTTAGATAATTTAGATACCCCGGAGTTTCACAAAATTCCTTTTAATCCTAAATGGATTAAAAATCTTTCCAATGTTGATGTTCCTCAAGACATTCTTAAACTTTTATCTTTGGGACCAAAATTTGGCCTTCAACCATCTTTCAGGGATTATTCCGTTAATAGGATTCTTGCTGATGTTGAGAATATTTTGTCATATGCAGATGACTCAGACCTTTTATCCCTTAGGTCTTATTCCAATAACATTTTATTAAATTATACCAAACGTCCTAAGCATTCCATATCGATCATTGATAGTGTATATAGGGAAACAGTATCTTTTTTAAAAAATCACCCAAACCTTTTGGTCCTCACTAGCGACAAGGGTAATTCCACAGTTCTCATGGATAGAGATCAATACATATCTCTCAGCCAGTCCTTGTTGGACGATAGTCGTTATTATCAACTCCTTCCCTCCAACCCTTGCTCTAAGTTTACTAATAGAATAAACAAGTTTATTACGCATTTAAAGGATATTAAGGTCATAAACCAAACCATAGCTAAATCTCTGCATAACTATGATGGTTATTCAAGATTTTACTGTTTACCTAAAATACATAAACCAACTCTTAGTATGAGACCTATTGTTTCTTCTATTAATTCACCAAATATACACATTGCTAAATTTCTAACTGATATTCTATCTAAATCCTATGATTATCACAATTCTTATAATATTTTTGATTCTTTTCAATTTAGTGCATTTATTAACAATTTTAAACTACCACTTAATTACATTTTGGTGAGCTTTGATGTAGTATCACTTTTCACTAACCTTCCTTTTTCTAGTGTTCTCACTTCTTTAAGGAATCATTGGAACACTATCCAACCAAACTCCCCCGTTTCCTGGGGCGTATTTGCAGAGCTTTTGCAATTAGTGTTTGACACTAATTTTTTGGTTTTCAATGATAAATATTACTTACAAATTTTTGGTACACCAATGGGTTCATCCATATCTCCCATCCTTGCTAACTTTGTCCTTGATGACTTGATATCTGAATGTTTGGGTCTTATAGATTTCCATATCCCTTTTGTTAAACGGTATGTTGATGACCTTTTGTTAGCCTTACCCTTTGACAAAGTAGAGTCTACCTTATCGATTTTTAATGATTTTGATCCTCACTTACAGTTTACTTATGAACTTGAGGATCCTTCTAACAATAGTATTCCTTTCTTAGACATGCGTGTCTTTAGAAATAATGACAATACACTAACTACAAGTTGGTACAGGAAACCTATGGCTAGTAATAGGTTCCTTAACTATCATTCTTGCCATCCGTTCAAATACAAAATAAATCTTATAAAAGCACTCAGCTGTAGGCTACATAGGTTAACACATCCTGATAACAAAAGGGATTCTCTTTTGTTACTCAGAAGTATACTATCTGACAATTCTTACCCTACATCTCTCATAAATAAATACCTTTTTTCAACAAGTTTTGGGTCTTCTATTGATGATTTACCTAATGGCGATCAACTTAGAATGATTTCTAATAATATTATGAACAACAATACTCTACTTTCTCCTAACATTGCAACTTCCACCACCCATTACTCTTCACTACCCTATTTCCCATATGTTACTGAAAAGCTTATTAAATTGTACAAACAGAACAATATCCCGGTTAAGATTGCTATCAATAATTCTAAGACTGTCAGGAACTTGTTTTCTAAAATTAAAACACCTCTTTCCTTTTTGGAACAAGTGAATGTAGTCTATCACATACCCTGTTCTGAATGTGATGCATGTTATATTGGTCAAACTGGCCGTTCCCTTAAAGGACGCCTTACTTCACATCGTAGTGACATTAAACATACTTGTGCCCTTGCAGAACATGCAATCAACACCAAACATACTGTGAATTTTGATGATGTTAGAATTCTCTGTAGAGAACGTAACCTTAATAAGAGACAGTTTATGGAGATGTGTCATATTTTGAAAGAACCTAATGCATTAAATAAGAGAACTGATATCAGCAACTTAAGCCAAATTTACCATGCACTAATACTACAAAATTGATTCTTCCGTATTCTACTTTTAAATTATTGGTTTCTTCTTCAACTTCTTTTATTATATCATAACATTTATGTTGGCATCTATAAAACTTTTCCTTCAATCTCACCATCTGATTGTCAGTTCTGACATTCGAACTTTCAAATACTTTATTTTGCATGATATGATCATGACAGTCAAGATCCCTAGCCTTGCCGTTGTTAATATAACATTTCAAAATTGACAATTAAATTTTTTTGATAGATTTTAGAATCTATCAATGTTTTCAAAAGTTAAATTATAAAACAAATTAATATAAAATTACTTAAATTGGGAATCTTCCGGCATTCTGTGTTTTTGCTGATTTATTTAGTAAATTAATATTTGATGTGTCTTCACCATAATAATATCTTAATGCTACAGATCTTTTAAAGGTAAGATCGTTTACTTAATTGTTTTTTATATTAGATGTATCGCTAATACCATTCTTTTAGATGAACTGATGATGCCCATTGAACAGTGGGCGAAACGTATTCAATAAAAAGATAAAGTAGCACAACTCTTTTCTTTTTTTATCTCCAAATTGACCGAAAATATCCCATTCACTTACGAGTGCACATTTTTATATATATATATATATATATATATATATATATATATATATATATATATATATATATATATATATATATATATATATATATATATATATGTATATATATATGTATATATATATATATATATATATATATAATGTAAATAGGTATTTATATAGATGTGTATGTTCTAATTCTAATATATTTTTTGTAGATATCGGGAAAATGCAAAATCCCGCTCTAAAATCTTCCACGACAGGCCAGTAAAACCCATGGACGAAGCAGTGTTCTGGGTAGAATACGTTGCAAGGCATAATGGTGCTAAACATCTCAGAGTTGGATATGTGGATTTAGCCTGGTATCAATATTACCTACTGGACGTGTTCGGACTTATATTTGGAACTACATTTTTGGTTTTGTATGTAATAAAGAAGACGCTTGGTTTCCTATGCAGTTTAGTTTGTGGTGGAAAGTCTAAACCAGCAAACAAGAAAGTTAAAAAGCAATAAAATTGTTGTAAATTAAATAATAAAAGTTTTTATAGAAATTATAATATTTGCTGTTGAAACATTTCTGAATAAAAACGGCCATATTCAAATTTGCAGGCGATGGTAACTTAAGAGGAAACATCCTTGAGGATTTTAGTAAACATCTGATGGAAGAAATAGATCAAAAGTTTTAAAAATAAATTCTTTGTTTAACATTTCGTTTTTATATCTAATAGATGCGACAATGGAACATTATTTATATTTAGCTAGTATTTTTCAGGCAGGAAGTATACAGTATTTAAAAGAAAGTTGCCTGTCCTGCATCTTTTTAAAAAAATGTCACAAAATGTCTGTATTTCCAAAAAAGTGTATGCTAAAGCATATCAAATCTCAAAGAAACTAGCGATGGCTCAGACGATATTCCTAGTATTTTTATCAAACACCTTCCAGTAACGCTCACAAACAACTTCACATCATCATCATCATCACTGGCTCGACAACCCTTTTTGGGTCTTGGCCTGTTCCAGGATTCGTCTCCATTCTGATCTGTTTCGTGCTTTTTTTCTCCAGTTTTTTATTTTTAAGGTTGTTATATCATTTTCTATTTGTTCTAAGTATCTCAGCTTCGGTCTTCCTCATGTTCTTTTTCCTACTGGCATCTGTTTGAATATTTTGTTTCGTATTTCGCCTTCTTCTATTCTTTCTACCTTTTCTTATCCAACGCAGCCGTCCTATTTTAATGAATGTTATAATATCCGGATCCTGGTATATTTTGTATAGTTCAGAGTTGTATCTTCTTCGCCATATTCCGTTTTCTTTTGTGCCCTTATATATGTGTCGCAAGATTTTTCTTTCGAAGGTGGCTAACAACGTTTCCTCTCTTAGTGAGTGTTCACGTTATCTAATCTTAGTTGCCTAATTAAGCCATGGTAACATTTATTTGCAATAAATATTCGCCTCTTCACTTCCTCCGTAACGTTATTATCAGACGTGACTAGGGATCCCTAGTATATAAAGTTTTTTACCCCCTCTATGTTGTATTCTCCTATTGTTATATTTTGTGGCTGCCTTATTTCTGCGTTTTTTACTTACCTGCATATATTTTGTTCTGGTCTGATTGATTTTAAGACCACTATTTTGTGCAGCTCGTTCTATTTGGTTGTATGCCGCTATTATTTCTCTTCTTGATCTTGCGATCATGTCAACATCATCTGCAAATACTAGTATTTGCACGCTTTTATTAATGATTGTTCCTCGTGTGCACAAACAACTTCTAGATCTGTTTAAAGATGGCACCTGGAGAGACAAGATTCAATTATTCCAGAACAAAGTGGTTTTAGAGAGCAAAGGTCAACCATAGATAATATCATAGATTTGGAAAGTGATATTTCTGAAGAGCTTTCGATAGAGCCTGGCACGATTATATAATAAAAAAAATTACCTTGTTGGAACATCCAAGGTCAATGTCTCTAACTTATTTTAAAATAGAGCTTTCAAAGTTAGTACAAACAACACAACATCAGAAATAAAGTATCCAGAAAATGGCATTCCTCAAGGCTCGGTTATAAGCCCTACCCTCTTCATAACGACAATCAATGATTAATGATTATTAAAAATATAAAATCGCTTATAAAGACACGAGTCTACGCGGATGATCTTGTAGTTTTTTGCAAAGGCAAAAATATACAATATATATTTTGTCACACACAAAACTTTATACAACACCTAGAACTCTGGTCACAAAAAACAGGTTCCTGTTTTTTCACTGAAAAAACTCGTTTCATCCTGTTTTCTAAGAAAAATGTCACAAACACCGCCAACCTAAGACTTTGATGAGAACCTAAAACGCGTAACGTCAATAAAGTTCTTCGGCATGACATTCGAAAAAACTCTAAGCTGGAAACTTCATATAACAAATTTGATCTTATCTTGTCACAAGCGATTAAACCTTCTAAAAACTCTGACAGATAAAGAATGGGGTGCAGATCGCCAAACACTTTTCATGTTATACAGAACATTAATCAGATCAAAATTAGATTATGGATATACTGTGTATTCTACAGCCACTAACACACTTCTAAAAAAACTTGAGAGTCTTCACAATCTCTCTTTATGTATAATATCTAGAACTTTTCGCACAGCACAAATCGAAAGTATTTATTGTAAAGTTGGTGAACCGTCCCTAGAAGACAGAATTTTTAAGTGTAGCATACGCCGCAAAAATCAGGTCTAACTCAAAAAACCCTACTATTCAAATATGCTTGACAGAAAAGTTCATATCTCTTCATAAATAAGCCAAGAACGGCCAAAGCCTTCTAAGCAAGGATTAGAAGCTATTTAAATCACAAAAAAATTATTTAAAAATTCCTTTATAAAATGTATTATATTAAAAACCCTATCACAGTTAATATTCCATCATCAGTGCTATCTGGATGTACATGTTTTGAGCCACTAAATATATGGGTAAAAATCCTTTAAATGTTGTTAAATTTAATGATAACAACAACAATTTAATTAGTAGCAACTAACAACAACAACTAACTAGAGTTGCTATCAACAAGTCCTCGCAGACACTTCGTCTCAGGACTAGTCATGATACTATGACTAACAAGATAGGATCTTCCCGTAGCACAAAATCGGTCGTGTTCGCGCATGCCGTCATTGGAGATCAGATTTGAATTCTTGTTAAAGTTAAATGGGATTTTTAGTCATTCTGTGATGAAATTATTTAATTAGCAAAATAATAATATTAAATAAAGGTTTAATAATTACAATAATCGTACACAAAAGGATATCTCCAAACTATTTAATAAAGATTATTTATTGACACATACAAAAAACTGACATTACGAACGTGCAAGTCTCCAATTACGTCACGACTTATGCGCAATATCTTATCTTCTTAATCATAGTATCATGGGACTAGTATCCTCCAGTGGAGTCTTACGTTGCCATGTTATCTATTCCTGTTATAACTTAAACATCATAAAAAGGAAAATACAGTTAAGATTTGATTTCACGTATAGTGCGTCTGTGTATCCGCTTATACGTATTTCGGCCTAATAGGTCTCTTCAGAACGGCTTTCACAGTCGCTCTGAACGTGAAAATAAATCTATTCTGTCTTAGGGAGCAACTCTAACATGGCTTCGAATGGGCGCAAATAGCGACATCTGATATAAAATCCGTAAACTAATTTTCGAAACCAAAATATCATAGTTTATAAAGTTAAAAAATGCAACTCAAAGTTAATTTAACAACATTTAAAGGGATTTTACCCATATATTTAGTGGAATATTAATTCCGAAAATGTTCTGTGATGTAGCCCGATAGGGTTTTTAATATTATACCTTTTATAAAGGAATTTTTAAATAAATTTTTTGTGATACATTGTATACAACCAGCTAAAGGAATTTAGTTTAGAAAGCATTTAGAATGCTTTCACTCCCAATCGTCCTTAATTCCTCAATGGCAAATAAAGAACCCTCAATACCTAACCCGCTTCATTTCTTTCGACACACATTCAACAAACCCACAGTTAATCAAATCTGCCTTCAAAAATATGCTTCACAACTACAGGGATTACACACATATATACACAGATGCGTCTAGATCAAATGAAGGTACTGCTGCTGCAGTCATAATCTCAACATCGACAAATAAATACAAACTCCCTTCAGAGTACTCTATTTACTTTGTTAAACTATACACTCTATACCAGGCCACTCTTGCTGTCAAGGCATCCAATGATACCAATTATATTATACTCATAGACTTTCTATTATTCATATTGTCTCTAAGTTCCGTACAGTCAATCCAATATGTCTACCCAACTAATCCTTTGGTCATCAAGATAAAACAAGAAGTTCATACCGCTCAACTGAATGGAAAAAATATTATATTCTTCTGGATGCCATCCCATCTTGGAATTCAAGGAAATGAAGAGGCAGACAACGCTGCAAAAGAAGCTGCAACTAGTGATAGTGCGGAGTGTACTGAAACATTTACGAGTGCGGACGTGAAAACAGAGGTCAAATGTAAAGTGCGATATATGTGGGAAGAAAAGTGGAAAGTGCTATCGGCCAAACTACGCGATAGTAAAAAAATTGATAAAACCCTGGTCCACATTATCAACAAGTCGCAGAGACCAGGTAATATTAACGTAACTCCGGCTGGGTCATACGCGGTTAACTAATAGCCATGTGTTTTCCAACAAACAAGAACTAAGATGTGACAACTGTGAAGAAAAGTTAACAATTAAACATATACTAGAGAAATGTAAAGTATTAACGCCAAAGCGCATGTTGTACAATATACCCAACAAACTAAGTGATATTTTAGGTCTACAGTGCAATATGTCAAACCTAAAAAGTTTCTTAACCTCAATTAACATTCTAAGCGCTATCTAAACATATAAATGTAATTACAAATTATTGTTCACTTCTAGTGTTTCGCTAATCGCCAATTTGGCTGAAGAAAGTTTGGTATGGATTCTTGGAATCCTATTTCTATACCAAAAGATCCAAAATTGAATTTAACATGCAGTGATAATAATACGAATAAACTTGTGAGACAATTAATAGGTTGTTTAATGTATCTCATGTTAGGTAGTCAACCTGACGTATGTTTCGCTCTTAATTATTTCGCTAGATACCAAGACAAGGCATTAAATGCAATATGGATTCATTTTAGAAGAGTATTGAGATATTACATAAACTTGTTCTTTAAATTACCTATCTAATTAGGCTTCTTCAGTCCATCTTTGGACATAGGCCTCCCCAATCTTTTTCCATTCTTCCTAGAGCCCACGTGCTTCTTGATATCATCTGCCCATCTCATTTGGGGCCTTTCTCTGCTTCGTTTATATTCCCACGGTCTCCAACTTATAAGAATTTTGTTCCATCGGTCTTCTTTTTGTCTTATATTGTGTAATCGGCAGATTTCCATTTCAATTTTGCAACTTCTTGTCTAACATCCCTCACTTTTGTTTTCTCTCTTATCCACTCGTTTCTCTTTTTATCCATTAGTCTTATGTGCAACATTTATTTTGTCTTTCCATTGCTCTTTGGGTTTTTATGATTTTCTCCATGTTTGCTTTTGTAAATGTCCACGTTTGGGAACCATAAGTGAGAACAGGGAGTACGCATTGATTGTATACCTAATAAATTACCTATGAGACGGGTATACACATGGCGCTCACCAGCAGATAAACCGGAAAAGTGGTAAGAAACCAAATCGATTATATAATGATTAAAGAGAGATATCGTAACACCATCAAATCAGTTAAAACATATCCAGGAGCAGATGTCACATCAAACCATAACCCACTAATCGCCAATGTCACGCTTAAGCTTAAACGTATTTGAAAACTCCAAAGAACTCCAAAATTAGATAACAAACTCTAACAGTAAATATACGAAAACTTTGATAAATTAGATACTAACACCTACGAGATAAACCAACAATGGGAAACAATAAAAAACTGCCTCCTCGTTCCATGCAAAGGGTTATTAAAAGAACCGATAAGAAAGAGAGACATCTGGATGACCGACGAAATACTCGGCAGGATGGACCAAAGAAGACAAGCCAAGAACAAAGACAGTCACAATTACAAAATCATTAATAATGAAATCAGAAAAATGATAAGAGAGGTAAAACAAACTTACGACCTATTCAACCTACATAAAAAGGTTAAAGAAATGGCAGGGCTGCAAAAAAGAAACCACAACAAAACGCTTTTAGATATAAATGGAAATACTATGATTACGACTGACGAATAGCTAAAACGACTGAAAGAATATATGGAAGAGCTTTTCGTCGACGAAAGAGGAAACCTACAAGGCATATCTTTCGAGGGCAGAGAAGCAAGTATAGAAATTACAAAGGAAGAAATATTGTATGCACTAAAGAACACCAGAAATGGAAAAAGCCCGGGGCCAGATCAACTGCCTATTGATATCCTTAAAATAGTAAAAAGTAAGTACATGGATGTCCTCTTAAAGTTCTTTAATGAAATTTATCAGTCGGGTAACATACCCAATGAATGGTTGACCTCTACATTTAATTATCTCCAAAAAAATGCACAAAATGCAATAGATAATGCACCAACCACCGCACCATAAGCCTGATGTCTCACAGACTTAAAATGTTTTTAAAGATCATCCATAAATGCATTTACCAAATACTTGATATGGATATTGAAGAAACCCGATTTGGATTCCGTAAAGGCGTAGGTACCCTTGAAGCTCTCTTTGCATTCAACGTACTATTCCAGAGATGCTTAGATGTGAACCAAGATATGCACGTCTGTTTCATAGATTACAACAAGGTTTTCGACAAACTCCGCCACAAAGAGCTAATGGACGTCCTCAAAGCAAAACAATTACAATGACCTTCGAATTATAACAAATCTATATTATAAACAGCAGGCACACATACGCATTAATGAACACGCATCAAAAGAGTTCGAAATTAAAAGAGGAGTGCGACAGGGGTGTGTATTGTTACCACTACTATTCAATGCATACTCTGACGAAATTATGAAAAGAGCTCTTGAGGAAGAAACAGCAGGAATAAAGGAATTGGAACACCAATTAACAACATAAGATATGCAGACGATACTATCATAATAGTAGTCAACCTCCAAGATCTCCAAAAGCTAATGAACAAGATAGTTGAGTATGGAGAAGAATATGGATTATCAATAAACATCAAGAAAACTAAATTTATGAGGATATCAAAAACACAAAATAATGATGAAAGCTCAACAATTAACAGTAAAACTCTAGAACAAGTTGAAAACTACAACTATCTGGGCACAACAATTAATCACACAAACGATTACTCCAAAGAAATCAAAGTTCGAATAGAGAAACCACGAACAAACTTCAATAAAATGAGAAAAGTACTTTGTGCAAGAGAACTAAAATTAGACTTAGGAGTTAGGCTAGCAAAGTGTTATATTTTCTCAACTCTGCTTTACGGGATAGAAGCATGGACACTTAACGCGTCAACTACTAAAAAGTTAGAAGCATTTGAACTGTGGGTGTATAGAAGAATCCTAAAGATATTATGTACCGAGCATGTAACACACAACGAAGTCATGAGAAGAGTCAACAAATGAATGGAAATATTGCAAACCATCAAGACACGAAAGCTGCAATACCTGGGGCATGTTATTCGTAACGAAAGATACAACATACTTCAATTAATTATAAAAGGGAAAATTCAGGACAAGAGAAGTGTAGGAAGGAGAAGAATCTCATGGTTGCGTAACTTGAGGAAATGGTACGGATGCACATCAATCGGAACTATTCAGAGCGGCAGCATTTAAGATCAGAAGAGCCATGATGATTGCCAACCTCTGTCGCGGAGATGTCACTCAAAGAAGAAGAAGATTGAGATATTTAAAGGGGTCTAAAAATGTGGGTTTGAAATATTGTAGGAAAAATGAACAGCAAATAGTAAGTTTTGTAGATTGTAATTGGGAAAGTGACCAAATTGATCAAAAATCAATTATTATTGGGTATAGAATAAAATTATTCGGAAATGTAGTGGGTACACATGGGTAACTAGAAAACAAAACTGTATAACTTTGTCAACAACGGAACCTGAACTAGTGGCTTTATGTGCTTGTAGAGAAAATTTATTTATAAGAAAATTATTAATTGATTTAAATACACTCGCGATCATAAAATCCGGGTCACCTTGAAAATAACCGATATTTCATTTAACGAGCTTTATCGTAAATAATAATAACACAAATACAAACTAATGCATGTTTCTGAGAATTGTTGCGATTTCCTTTGTAACAAAGAATTCCAATAGTGCCGATTTCGCGGTAAAGTGCACACTTCCCAAACTGAACGCTACCTGTAACTCCGCTTGTTTAAAATGTCTCGTTTGTACTTCGACTTTCTGTTCAAATGCAACGGACAAACATTTATTATTGCCACCATTAGTGTTTATTAGTGCCATTATTAGTGTTTATTTTTTGACAAAAATGCCTTTGACTGTTGTTGAAACAGCACAAATTGTTGCACTTGTGGAAGACGGTCACACTCAACGGCAAGTCGCAAGAACTGTTGGCGTAAGCCTTTCTACGGTTCAACGAGTGCTTCAATGCTTTCAGGAGGTAAGTTTGCTAACCAGGCGACCTGGCTCTGGACGAAGAAGAACGACCAAGGCACTAGATGACCGTTTCCTTGTGTTTCAGGCTTTACGAAACCGGACCTCAACTGCGGTTATGCATCAAAATCGTCTAGAGGAAGTACGAAATCGCAATTTTAGTGTTGCAATAGTCAGAAGAAGACTTCGTTCTTCTTGACTATCTTCTCGGGTAATGACTAGAGGACCGCCACTTCGCCGGGTGCCTCGAGTTGCACGACTAGCTTTTGTTCGACAATACGCGCATTGGGGAATTAACGATTGTAGCAAAGTGTTATTCTCAGATGAATCCCGTTTCTGCCTAACTGGATCCGATGGACGTGTAAGAGTTTGGAGGAGAACCGGTGAACGATTTTCACAAACTTGCATTGCTCCAAGAATGCCATTTGGTGGAGGCTCGGTCATGGCTTGGGAGGTATATCTTTCGACTTCCACACAGAATTACCCTTCATCGAAAATGGGTCCCTAACTGCACGAAGGTATATTACGGAGATTCTGGAAGAACATGTTATGCCCTTGAAGAAAACGCCGTTTTTATGCAGGACAACGTGCCACCGCACGTTGCCAGGATTAGTATGTAATACTTGGACGAAGTTGGAATTACGAGGGCACCCTGGCCAGCTAGGTCTCCGGACCTGAATCCCATCGAACATCTCTGGGACGATTTGAAAAAACGTATTCAAACCCATACACCTCCTCCTAACAACGCAAAGGAGCTTAAGGATCTGTTAGTGAGAGAGTGGAATAACATACCACAACATGTAATCCGGAGAAAAATTTAGAGTATGCCCCGTCGTCTGCAAGAGGTTATTAAAGCAAGGGGAGGCAATACACGATATTGGTCATTGAAATTTCACTGATTTTTTACCACGTTCTGTATTTTCCATTTTTTTCGTATGTCTGTTTTATCAACAATTTGATTTGTTTTCTGTTTTTTTTTTCAATAAAAACAATAAAAAACCATTTTTTTTTCTTTCAAAACAAACATTGATGACACATAAAAAATACACTAGCCCAAAAAAAAGGTTATTACTGCACCAGAGGCAAAAATATTTAAGAAACTTGAAATTTTCAAGATGACCCGGATTTTATGATCGCGAGTGTATTTAAGTGAAACTAATATTAATTTTTGAAGATTACCAAGGGTGTTGTTAAAAATCAGGGAAATACCAAGACAGTGAAGCATATGGATTTAAAGTATTGATTTGTTACTGAGTATGAAGAAAAAGGAATTTTAGATTTAAGAAATATTAATTCTAAAGAGCAACAAGCTATAGGACTTACAAAAGGCTTACCTGTAATGGCTTTTTCTATATTTAAGAATTTTCTATGCTTGAAAGTTTTTTAACGAGGAAGGATGTTGTAAATCGTTAAAAATCTCCTTGTTGCTTTCTGTACTTTTTCTTTTACAAGAAAAGGAAGAAGAGACTGATAGATGATAGTTGTTGTTGTAAGATGTAGTTTAAAGTATGTAAGTGTGTTTTCTGTAATCCTAAATAATTCAATTAAATAAACTGACAATAAGAGAGGAGCTGGTTTTATTGAATATTCAAATTGATAAAAAATGATCAGTCTATTAGAACACTAATGTGTTTAAATTCGTGGCTTCAAAAATATGCCTAACAGAGATCACACAAAGATCGTAAAGATGTGATTTCACTTAATCGCTAAAGCGCCTTCCACGACCACGACGCTCCGAGTAAGATTTCGAGACACCCTGTGGGGTCATGAACCACAAGTCGGCAGGAAATTTTATTTACTTACAGAACCAGCATTCAAAATGACTTAAACTGCAATAACATTGTAAATAGAATAGTGTAGGTATCAGTGTTTTGGTTGTTTTTTAATTAAATTGAAAAGATTATATTTTGTCCACTGATAATATTATATATTTGGAATTTTCTTGGTCAACCGTTGCAGCGATTACAAAAAAAGTTAACCTTGAGGCGTAATCATCGTGTTTGGAACTCTTTAATTCGCATTATACAGGAGGCTATACCCAAGTGCGGCTAGTTTTCAAGACAGTTAAAATTTATAAAAATGTGTGTGAAAATACTAGGACTGATAACAGTGATTTTTATTTTTCTAACGGTTACTAAGGATGCTCATGCATACAAGGTTTGTATATCTCATTACCTAGTTCAATGTTAATCCAGGGTCAATAACATCTAATTGCTAGATGTGAAATTTATTAATATCTTTTCGAGTTGTTAGGTCAGTGTTTAGAGATCAAATTGTTACATAACGAAGAAATGCAATATTAACAATGATGAATAATCGTGAATATTTTGATTAAGGGCCCCTAGGGAAATGGGAGTTATAATAATAAATGGTTATTTTAAGTAATAAATTTAGAATGAACTAAAAATGTAGAGAAATCATAACGCCTATTATACTGCAATAGATTTTATTTTAAACATTACTTTATAATATACAATGTGGCATAGACTACTAAACAATTATATATAAGGATATATATACAGGGTAGTGAATTTTCAAACGGGCCATAAGAGACATTCTAAATTGTTGAATTCCTGCTTTCTTAATTATTTTACACCAAAAGTCATAAGAAACTATTTGTAGAGGACTGAAATCTGTATGGAAAACAAATTAAAATTTAAAATTACTCTTTGAATTAAACGTATTCCAAAATTTTGCAAAAATATAAAATATTTTTCAGGCCACCCTTAAAAGGCATACCACACGTAGTGCAAGAATGTATATGATGTGCTGCGTTTAATCATATTAGTTTTAAAAACACTCCAGAATTTACCACTACCAAAGGCATCCGACAAGGAGACGAAATATCACCAAAGCTCTTCACTGCAGCTCTAGAAAATATATTCAGCAAAATAAACTGGCAGAACAAAGGCCTATCCATTGATGCAGAATACCTCAGCCATCTAAGATTTGCAGACGACATTGTTCTGATTGTAATCCTGCAGAATTACAAAAACTTATAAATGACCTAAATGCATGTAGCAATGAAGCTGTCCCAAAAATGAAATTAACAAAAACAAAAACCATGTACAACGAGCTAGTGGATGTTCAAGATGTAATAATAAATAACACTACACTTGAGACAGTAGACGAATATGTATACCTGGAAAAATTAATACAGTAGACTCCCTCTATAACGAGAACTGAAATGACAGACTAATTACCTCGTTATAAGCCGATCTCGTTATATCAGAAAATCATAATACTGTGCATACATATGAATCTGTAGTTTTCTAAACCATTAACTTCCTATAGTGAAGCCATTCGGAGCAATATAAGATGCTAATAAATATTGTTTGAATGACGTTTTTGAAAAAAAGTTATTTACGTTTATTGTCAATGAAATTTTTTATCAATGATATACGTTAAAACAAAAAAGCTGTACTTATATTTTTTTCCAACTACATAATGTATAAATCGTATCTTCAAGGATAACATAAACTATTGCTTCTGCAATTTTAAGAACTGTGTCATTTTTAACTGCTTTAAATGGTCCAGTATCATTCTATCTTATATTTTCTAAAGATGTGGAACAGTTGTATTTATTCAATGTAAAGAAGTTTATTGCGGGCTGCAGTTAAGTTTATTGAGGGGCTGTTTGAAAAGGTATTTATTTATATCCACGACCGGACTAAAAACGTAAAAAACACGTTTTTGGATCTTATTTCCTCTCGTTATAACCAAATTTGCCTCGCTATGGACGGTTATAGTTCAATAGAAATTTCACGGGACATCTAATGTATCTCATTATAAGCGAAACCTCGTAATAACCGTGTTCGTTATAGAGGGAGTATACTGTACATAAATCTGGCTCCTTACTCATAGAAATCAACAGAAGAATGAAACTAGCTTGAGCATGTTTTGGTAGAAATCCAGTTAGGTATATTTAAATCGAAGATTGCTTAAACGTTTTCGCGATTGTTTGGCGGTGTCTTTTTTGTTACAGCTTCTATTTTATCATGGTAGATGAAATGCCAATATCAATAATTTGATACCTAAAAAGTTTGCTTCAGTTTGATAAAATTTTGGTTTCTTTAAATTTAAAGTTAAGCCGTCGTTTAATTTTTTCTAAAACGCATTTAAAATTTTTATCATAACCATCTTTAACATTCAAAGACCCAAATGGGATTGTACCATGAACTACCTGACTTTCTAATAGAGTTACTATTTCAGTCGTATGTCCCTTGTGGTTACAATCTATTTAAATGGGAAAGAGAAAATAACCGTAAGGAAAATACCACTGAAACCTATCAATAACAGATTAACATCAAAAAATTCCATTGATTGTAATAATAGCACAAAATTATCTATATATGAACATTCGAATTGCTCCAGACTATAATATGATTGAGACAGCTCGTGACGTCAGACGTCTGTAGCGAGACGCATCAGTGGCGTAGCAATGGGCAAGCTTTTTGGGCAATATTTTGAACTGAACCATAACTTCTTCTTCTTCTTCTGGTTCCTATCCGTTTCGGATGTTGGAAATCATATTGGCAATCATGACCTTGCTCGCTGCGGCTCGAACCATAACTATTATTATAATATTAGACCATAACAGTCTATTTATTGAGTCATATGTGTTCTGAGACATCCACCCATTTCATCTACGTAGATTTTTTTTTCTATATTTTTAGCATATATTATTATTTTTAACTATTCAGTATTTTATTGTTTTACTAATAAATCATTTCACTGCGTAAATGCTAGATTTTAGGTGTGTTTCCTATGGCTGCCCCCAGTCACTACTTCCTAGGAAATCAAATAATGATGGGGTTGGCCGAGGCAGGACATGACGTTACTATGCTAACAGTTTTCGAAGAGAAGAATCCACCTAAGAATGGAAAATATAATCAAATTGTAATGAAAGATCTATACGAAGAACAACAAGGCAAGTAAATATTATCGTTTTGTTTATTTATTTAAACATTTTTTTAAACTTCTATATTGGTCAAAATTAAGTAAACTTGATTAATAAGTAATTTTTTTAAATCCTCTTCTTCTGGTGTATGTAGAGTATGTAAGTTCTGATGTTGCGAAACCATGATATGGCTCTTCTGCCTGTTACTCTTCGACCCTCTATCTTCCTTTCAACTATTATTCGTAGCTGGTTATATTTGTTATTTCTCATTATGTGTCCTAAGTAATAGATCTTATTTTTTAATTGTTGTTATAAGTTCTAACTCTCTTTTTATGGTGTTTAATACTGTTCGATTTGTAATATATCGTGTCCATGATAATCTGAGCAATCTGCAATAAAGCCACATTTGAAAGGCTTCTAGCCCTTTCCTGGCATTTCATTTTATTGTTTAGGCTTCAGAACTCCATACAGAAGGATTGACCAAACCTTCTTTAGCCTTTAATAACTCTAATTCGGATGCCTAAGCTTAGCTTTCGGTTATAGATAATTTGCTTCCATTTATTGTACATGTTCCTAGTCTGTTCTATTCGTGTTTTTATTTCTGTATCTGGATCCCACTTATCATTTAATACTACTCCGAAGCATTTGAATTTGTAAACTTGTTCTAAGTGAGTATTATTTAGGTCAATTCGACAATTTTCATCGGTTTTGCTAATCACCATTACTTTTTTGAATAATTAGGATTAAGGTGATTTTCATTTCCATTTGTTTTGTAGATTCACCTAAGAGGAAGTTTGAATCAGGTGTTTGATACCAAATATTCTTCTTCTTTTTATTATAGCAAATCCGGAGATTCTTTTGTACCCCTGCTTTATTTAAGTAGCGCCGGTACGCAGGGTCATTGTTGATTTTACTTGCCATAATGAGTGATTGTCTTAAGATATCTATAAAGGATCTTTAATACAGTACGTTCTTCTTGCTTTCTGCATCCTGATGTCGTTGACCTTATTGATTCTTCCTCCTTTAAAATTAATTTCTCAACTAAAGAGCAACAGACTGCCCCTACTTCAGACCACTGTTCCACCTTCTAAAGGAAGCTATTAGTAGATTTAAACAGTAGACCATTTATAGCGATAATCGATCGGTGATTTCATCATATCTGGCTACCCTCACTTAGATTAACCTACAGACCAATGCAGTTGCCCGGGATGTGGCACGTGGAGCCATAAGTGAGGGTTGGGTGTCTTATGATTACTAATTATCAAAAACTATCTCCCGTCTATGACGCTTGATGTGGTCGTTCTGATAAAGGGTGCTACCTCTATAATACAACCCTACAACCCCACCTATTTTTCAAAAAAAGTTTGTAAAATTAAGATTGTGGAATAGTCCACAGTATGTGGAATAGATTCTGGAATAGTCCACCTCTATTCTTCACGTCGAAAGCGCATCGAGAATGCCAACGATCAAATATTCTAGATCCATACTTCTAAGAACTGTGACACGTACCATGCATTGGAGATGGGCTATTTCGTTACACTGCTCCCTCTTAGATCTGAACGTCCCCATCAGTAACTTAACATAAAGGCTCAGTATGGCGGAATCTACAGGACTTTCCAGCTCTGCATGAACCCATCAGAAAGAAATAACAGTCTACTGTCTTTGAAGGACACGATCTCTTTGGAATATTGCATAATTGCACACGATTTTCTTTAAATTAGAGCACACCATATACTCGTAGCTTGCCCTGTCTATATACGACTTCCTGATCACCATATACAGCAAAGATCGGGGACCATCTTCTAATCTCAGTATTTTTCCAACTTTAGGCTGCTGATTTTTTAACTCCTACAAACGTCCGACTTCTTATAAAATACGGATAAGATTCTTTTAGTCATCTCAAGATCTTGGGCAACACAGTGGGCTAGAGAGACGTTATGCAGAACACTAAAAAGATCCTGCTAAACTTTTGTGGTCACGCCGAATCTAGCACTCTTTTTCTCTGCGTAATTTGACATAAATTCATTAAAACTTGGTCGCCGGTCATCTTTTATCTCATGTTGAAGGGTTCGTGCTTCTTCTGTTTCATTTGAGCCAGCATAAGGTGCAAGACGATTTATGTGAACTACTTTTGGTTTACCTTTCGGCAACTTCTTAATTCGGTATATTTATTCTCTTTTTAATTTCATACGGACCTTCCCATTGTCTTTGTAGTTTAGGAGACAAGCCTCGACGACTTTGTAGATTATAAAGCCAAACAAGATCACCTACTTCATAGCTTTCATTCTTGCATCGAGAATCATATTGATCTTTCATTCTGTCACTGGCTAACTGGATGTGTTGTCGGGCAAGTTTATGAATGTTGTTTATTCTTAACTTCAGGGGGTCGACATAATCTTCGCTTGCAACATGTTCTTTGGAAGGTCTGCAGCCAAACTCTAGGTCACAGGGCAAACGAACTTCACGATCTAACATCAGGCAGGTTGAAGTCTGGACTGTAATTTCATTCACGGCCGAGCGGTAGGCCATTAAGAATAAATGAATGTGCTGGTCCCAATCTCTTTGATGTTCTGATACAACTTTGAACAGGTGTTTACCCATCGTTCGGTTCATCCTCTCGACGATTCCATCTGATTGAGGATGCAGGGGTGTCGTTCTGGTCTTATTGACACCAATCAATTTACAAACGTTTTGGAAAAGAGTTGAGTCGAAGTTTCGCCCTTGGTCGGAGTGGATCTCCAAAGGAACACGAAATCGGCTAAAGAATTCTTTAACATGGCTACCAGGATATATTTATTTTCATCATTCGTCTCTGGAAGTGGACCTGCAATGTCGATTGCTACTCTTTCCATAGGACTACCAACATTGTGCTGTTTCATGGGTGCCCTCTTTTTATCAACTGGACCATTACTGGTTGCACATAGTTCACATTTTTAACACCAATTTCTTACATCATCTTCACAGTTCACCCAATAGAACCGTTCTCGAACCTTTTGCAGAGTCTTCGTAATACCAAAGTGTCCTCCTGATACACCGTCATGGAACTGACGCAATACTTCTGACACTTTACTTTTAGGTACAATCAGCTGAAGCTTAGATTCTTTACCATCATCGTTCTCAAAGATTCTATAGAGAAGATGATCTTTTAGCACTAGGCAATTCCATTATCTCCAGTAAAACTTGACTTCTGGAGTACATGCACTAATATCCTGCCAAGGAGGTCTCTCACTTCAATGCATTAAATCCAATACTTTTTTTTATACATGGATCATCTGCTTGGGCGTCTTATAGCTGTTGAGGCTGTTTTAATGACGGCGGTTCGTCCCACGGGCCAAAGTCGTTCTTTTTATTTTAGATAGTGATTACAATTTGCACTGCACGACCGTCTCGAAAGGGCATCAGCATTTAAATGAACTCTTCCAGCCTTGTGTTCGATCTCGTAATCATATTCTTGTAATTGTTCTAACCATCTTGCCATCTGTTCCTCTGGATTACGGAATTGTAGGAGTCATTTTAGAGCGGCGTGATCCGTGCGATGAAGAACCTTTCTGCCGTACAAGTATTTTTGGAAATGCTCGCAAGCCTTTACTACGCCTAGCAATTCTCTTCTAATAACGCAATAGTTTTTTTCTGTTTTCGACAAGACTTTGCTAAAGTAAGCGATGACTTTCTACTGTCCATCTTGGATTTGGGAGAGAACAGCTACTATTGCACTGTTGCTGGAATTGGTGTCCAACACATATTTTCCTGCCTGTCTAGGGTAGCTTAAAATTGGTGCACTAATCAGATCCATTTGTAATTTTTCGAAAGCTTTTTGACACTCTTCACTCTATGTATATTCTTTGCCTTCTTCTGTCAACTTTGTTAATGGCTCGAAGATGTTGGCAAATCCTTTCACAAAACGTCGGTAATATGTACATAGACCAAGAAAACTTCTAATTTCGTGTTTATCTCTTGATACTGCCCAATCCCTAATTGCTGCAAGCTTTTCAGTATCAGCTGTTACACCATTACTTCGACGAGAAGTACTTCACTTCTCGTCGAAACATGTGACATTTCTTCGTACTTAACTTCAAATTTTCTGCCCTCAATCGTTGAAAGACTTCTTTCAGACTGTTGGCATGTTCATCGAAGAATCTTCCCACCACAATTACATCATCCAAATAAACTAGGCATGTTTTCCATGTTAGACCTCTTAAAACTGCCTCCATTAATCTTTCAAATGTGGCAGGGGCATTACATAAACCAAAGGGTATAACCGTGAACTGCCAAAGCCCGGATCCTATCGAGAATACGGTTTTTTATATCCGCTTATCCACTTCGAATATCCACTTTTTAGATCGAGTGTGGAGAACCAACGAGAACCAGAGAGAGTGTCCAATGTATCGTCTATTCTGGGTAACTATCTGTCTTAGATACCGCATTGAGCTGGCGGTAGTCAATAAAAAAACGCATTGAACCATCTTTCTTCTTGACTAAAACTACTGGTGATGTCCATGGACTGTTCTGCTGCTATCGTTTTGTTGAATTAAATGGCCAAATATATGGCCTAGGAGGACAAATTTGTTAAACTTCCCGTGCTCGCACCGGTATCAATAGCCTCATTTCAGCATCCCTGCTTCATCTATTGATACCAATTCAAGCACGGGAAGTTTAACGAATTTGTTCTCATAGGCTATATATTTGGCCATTTAGTTCAATAGATTATTATATTCAAATATATATAATCCCAAAGCTTTCTTCCATACCTTATTATACATCTCATATATTTTTTTCTTTCAGCTATATTTAGGGCTGTGGCTGATTTTAAAAACAAGCAAGATCATGGTATGTTCGACAATCCTGTTGTAATGCTAATGACTTTTAACCAGTTCGGTTATACAATAGCAGAGAAGACTCTCAATAATACCAAAACCCAAGATCTCTTAAAGTCGGAAAAGAAATTCGATGTCGTCATCGTGCCACAATTTATTCTTGATTCTTTGAAAGGTTTTGCTGCACACTTCGATGCCCATTTGGTTCTTTTCAATCCTATTGCTGCTAGTTCGTGGATGAACCATTTTGTAGGAAATCCTAGTCTTCCTTCATTAAATCCTGAATTTGCTTTGCAATATCTTTCACCTATGAACTTTAAACAAAGGCTTCTAAATACCGTTTTTACTATATTTACCTATTTAAACCACAACCTACTTCAATATCCAAGTCAAGATAAACTAGTTCGTAAATACATATCCAAAGACATAGATTTGGAGAAGGTTGCGTATAATGTATCGTTGGTATTAAGCAACTCCCACCCTAGCTTAAACCCAGTAGCAGGAGCAGTTCCGTGTATGAAAGAAATAGCAGGATTCCACGTTAAGCCTCCTAAACCTCTTCCCGAAAGTCTGAAAAAGTATCTAGATGAAGCAAAAAACGGAGTTATTTATTTCAGTATGGGTTCAAACTTGAAGAGTGCAGACTTACCTATCGCAACAAGAGAAGCCTTGATGAAGGCTTTTTCCAAAAGAAAAGAGCATATTCTGTGGAAATTTGAAATTGATGACATGCCAGGAAAACCAAATAATGTTAGAATTGAAAAATGGTTGCCCCAATCAGATTTATTAGGTAAGTGCTTCCAAATTTGTAACTTTAAATTTGTTTCTAGATTAATCAAGGATATATTATACCTACGAGAAATAAACATAAACCCCATTTTTCATTTTAAATAAATAAACAACTATTCAAAATAAAAATAAAATAGACGGTTTAGGTTTAATTTCGTTACAGTGTACCACCATTCGCTGATAAGAATATTTCTGCCTCTTCGTTTCACCAGAGCGAACTTGGCAAGATATTCCGATTTATATTCTCATTAAACGACTATTACTTTTTAGCGCATCCAAATATAAAATTGTTCATTACACATGGAGGATTTTTAAGTACAGTAGAAACTGTATATAACGCTGTACCAACTGTAGCTATTCCGATTCTGGGTGATCAAATGTTAAATGCCAAAATGGCGGAAAGACATGGCTTTACAAAAGTGGTTGAGTTTGCTAAGCTTAGCGAAGAAACGATATCAGATGCTATAGAAGAAGTCTTGACAAATAAAAAGTAAGTAGAAATGAATATATATATATATATATATATATATATATATATATATATATATATATATATATATATATATACATGTATATATATATATATATATATATATATATATATATATATATATATATATATATATATAGAAAGTCAAAGACAGTAACGGGTTACTGGTAAACAACAGACAGTTGAAGATAACCGGGAACGACCCAATACTAAGAAAGCAATAAAAAACGGGTGCTTCTAAGTGAGTGTCTTTTATTAAGAGTCAAGCTTTTGCCACATAATTTTGGGCTTCATCAGAACTTGCTGTAATGGAAAAACATTATTTACAATATCATAATTAGATGTTATTTTAATCTTACCTTAATATCGACACTATCTCTTAGTGTATAATAAAATTGACATGGACATACACATATTTTTAAAAACAAACCAAACGCATCTCCCAACCGGAGGAAAAGTGGCAAACAAGGCCTTTATTAAATATTTAAAATTAATTTTAAAAGTAGTAAAATTTACTAACATTACTAACATTTAATGTTGTACTATTCATTTCACCGTGATATTATGCAGTCAAGGATTTGGAACAAAATAACAAACTGGCGTAAAACCTTTTGCTGAACCGGCATGAACCACAATAAATCTTTTTCTATCATAACCACCTGATTAACTCACACTTCTGCTGTTGTTATCCTGCCACGACATCATTTTATTTTCCCTAGAAAAATCCACGTTTCATCTCAAAATACAACTTCTCGTGGATATGTGCTATATCTGGACTATAAGTCCAGAAATATTCCATTCACTCACGATAAAACCTCCCCAAAGAACAGCTTGGATTGACATGACATTTGGCATACACATAGCTAACATGTTAAATAAAAAAAGTTATATTGTGCCGATGTGTGTTTTCGCCCTAGGGGTGAGTTTCACCCATTCTCAGGGGTGAAAAAACATACTTTCAAAATAAGTCTTTTTACTGAGTCAATACTTTTCCAGTTATTTGCGAGTGAATATGTTTATTTTTCAACAACAAAAAAACAAGGTTTTTAGACGGTTTTTGCAAATAACTCAAAAAGTAAGTATTTTATCGAAAAAATATTCTTAGCAAAAATATAGCTTATAAAATAGAAAAAAAAATGGTGTACGTATAAAGCCAGAAGCCCATTTGTAGCTAACGAAAAGTAGGTTCTTATTCGTCAAATTCCAAATCGAATATTTTAACGTGAAAGAATAAAAAAAACAATCACTTTACTTTCCCCGACAGCGAGTTTTTCCCGAAAAGTGCTTTATTTTTTTGATATTTCTCGTTGAAATATTCGATTTGAACTTTGAATTACTTTTCATTAGCTACAACTCTGCTTTTACTGAGTCTACAGACGTCATATAGGTATAAGTACATCATCATCTAAAAACAAAAGGAAATAAAACGTCTTAAAAGGAAATAAAATTTTTCGAAACATCAATAAATCAAAATATTGGTTTCTCTGACCTTTATTAAAGTGATTACCGCAAGCTATTTTTACTTGGTTAACAAATACTTTGTTTTTGGGTACTAAAAGTTCACTACACATTATAAAACTTAATACTAAACATTTAAACTAAACTCTAAAAAATAACACGACCAGTAAATAACTTAACAATAACTATAACATATAACACACAATATATTAACTTAAAAAGCAACACGCTACAATTTGTATTTAAACAGACTGGCAAGTTTGGATCTGTAAAATGAGAATTCGTCTGGCTTAAGGTAATAAATTATATTTAATAGCCCCCTTGACGAATGAGAGAGCGAATATCAACACGTGCGTCTGTTTACAGATGGAAAAATACTTTCTTTTTGTCATTTCTTTAACTTTTGTGGAAATTTAACAAAACCATTCCTTAACTGTATGAATGAGGTTAACTTTGTATGCTAATTAATGGCAAAATAAAATACACTTACCATAAAATTTCAAACTACAATATAAAATTAGTTGTGAAAACAGATGTTTGTGTAATATAAATAACTTCTAAATGCAAAAACTGGACAAAAAACAGCAACAAACTGAACAAGTAAACAAACCAGAAACGTCACAAATTGTACTTAAAATCTAAACACGTCCCCAAACATATTTTTTGTACCTATCTCTTTTCGATGTACTGAGTCTAGACCCCGATGTGTCTTTGCCTAATAACAAACGGTAGCTGGTTTGTCTTTGGTTTCATGCGTGGAAGAGAATGATACTAGATAAAAAGTATGTGTTTTATCTCGCCAGGTATTATTACCGCACGGGTAAAGAACCACGGAATCAATTATATATCTGTCCATTCATAGTTTCAATAAAAAATAATTCTTGAAAATACAGAAGAATATTATTTGTTCCATCCAATTTTAGTGTGTCTTAATAAACTATACTTTCACCTTTGATCACGTCCTTAGTGCTACATAAGTTTCTTTAGATTTTCTCATTTTGGTTATTATTTTGTTTTCAGATATGTTGAGAACGTGAGAAGTCGATCCAAGATCTTTCACGACCGACCAATTCCAGCTCTGCAGGAGGCAATCTACTGGATAGAGTACGTAGTAAGACACAACGGTGCCCAGCATCTGCGAGTTAGTTACCTTGACTTGGCATGGTATCAGTGGTACATGCTGGATGTATTTGGATTAATTTTTGCAGTTCTCTTTATGATTCTTTTTATTACTAAAAAGATAATCTCGTTGTTGTGTAAAATATGTACAAATAATAAAAAACCATCTAAAAAAGCGAAAAAACAATAAATTGAAGTAAATAAAGATTTGATTTTATCTTCTTCTTATTATTTATAGTTACACAGTCATTTATGAGTCTTAAATTTCCTTAAAATATCCTTCCCTTATTCAGAGCCAGTCTTCACCATGTCCCAGTACTTATTATAATTAATTTTCTGCCTGGAAAGCACATGTATTATAAGATGACACGGGCCAAAAATTGATTGTGACAATTTGTTTAAAAAAAATTGTTTAAAACATTTTGAATAACTTTCGACCTCTTGGTCTTGAACCTTATTATGGGGTATCTCATGAAAGTGATTATGCAAAAAAAATCTCGATCTTTTCGCCTTGTCTAAAAAGTATTACGGAGGAATGATAACTCACATTCCAAAAAAGTATGCTTAAAAAATCTTATCTTTTATATCATTTTATTTTGTGAGCAATTATTCAAATAAAATATCTACTTAATCTTGTTGGTTGTTTACCAAATAACTTAGTGCGCCTGTTTAAGAAGCAGGTCCGGCTTATATTTTAAAATGATATATTTTCAACAAACAATATTTATAAGGTCAGTAGGGGTAATGGGGGACAGTTACCTCAATTTCAAATATATTAAGATATTTTCTGAACAATTAGTGTGATTAAATTTTTCGTATATTTTTATGTGATCGATAAGAGATAATCCTTCAAGAAATTATGACTTTTAACATATATTTGTGTAAAGCAAGTACCCTATAATTTTTTTTAAATCTTAAGTCAAATGACCTCATTTGTCCCAATGTACGGGGTAAATGAAGACTGCAATTTTTTTCCAATTTAACTAACCTATAAAATAAAATGGGTAAATGAGAACAAAATCATTTAAAGCATATAAATAAATAATAAAATCGATAATTTCTCTTACTAGTTTATTCAGAAATTAAACGGTACATTGTCAACTAAGTAATTAACTAAATTTAAAACGAACAAATTAAATAAAAACAATACTATTTTTGCCTTCTGGAAATACCTCCATTATAATTGATTCTACCGCTACATTTTCAATCTTCAGGTGCGTTGGCCATCTAAAAGAACTTCCTAGTCGATCTAAAAATGTCATTTTCACTTCTTATAGTTTGAAAATATTACTAGTGGATGGCTTATCTGTTGCTGCGCTTTTTCTTGCCTTAACCCATTTAGTCCTGAAACTTTTTTTTGTTTAAACCTGAATGTATACATTGAGTAGTGATCAAAAAGGCTTCAAAAGTCAGGGAAAAATAAACAAAAAAATATCTGACCTCCAGATTGGCCACAATTTGGTGTTCGGTGTTTAAAAGGACAGTAGGACTATAAGTTACTTTAAATGAAAAATTTTTTTTTGCCAAAAATATTTATTTATTAGCAAGTACAATTTATATTCATTGAGTGTGATAATTATAAAAGCATTCTTTAGGCTGAAGGACAACATTACACTTATGACAAATAAAATTTGCCTTTTTATGGTAGTGTACGCATCTTCGTTACTGTTCTTGATAGGTTACTAAATGATCCAACCTATCATAACGTGAGTGTTCCCGTTGATTGCTTGGCGCTTTTGAAGGTCTCCTTTTGGTGGTTCGCTTGTGCGTTTCTAACAGCTCAACTGCAATAGCCCTTCGTAATGCTAACTGGTCAAGTTTTCCGCCATCCTGTTTTTGCAAGTGGTATGCATTCTGAACTGCCATATCGACACAACGGGATATCAAAGGAAAATACCACTTTTTTCCTCGTAAAGTTGTTCGATACTGAGCAATATTCTGGTCGCTTCTGTCAACTCCACCCATGTTTTCGTTGTACAGCTGTATAGGCTTAGGTTGATTTATGTATATATGCTTCTTCTCGGATTGTAAAAATCGTTTTACTTTATTTAGAGGGAAAACTGAAGACACGTTCGATGCAAAAGTAACGACACTATTATCATTCCAATTACATATTATACTATCATCATCTACCATGAAATAATCAAAAGCACCTCTCTCCAGTTTTTTCATCTCTTTTATTGCTATTAGGGGACATTCTGGAATTCTATTTATTCTTATGGTACCTGTACCTTTTATGTTTCTGAACTTCAATTCTTTCAGGAGAGACAAAGATGTGAAATAGCAAATGGCATCTTCTGTAAAACATCGGCGTATTTGAGAACAACACTTGACCCTAAACCTAAATGACTATATTTTGGTGGTAGAGTTGAAGATGCTCCCTGATATGGATCAAAATAAATGGTATATCCAAGTCTTGTTGCTCCAACCCAAAACTTGTAGCGCCAGCGAATGGGCTTTCCACGGATGAATTTTTTGCAACTATGGCGTCCAAAATAGGGCACCATAGCTTTATCTATACTGTGGTTTTCTTCTATTGGAGCATATTCGAAGAATTTTTTGTTCAGAGATTCGAAGATTGGCCTCATTTTAGAGAACTTATCTTGCTTATCCAGTTGGGTGTTATCATTGCAGTGAATGTTTGTCATAATATATTGAAATCGATCTCTGGATATAGCTGAACAAACTACTTTATTATTCGTATCATCAGAATTTTGCCAATACATTTTTCTTCTAGCAACAGAGCAATAAGCACTAAGCAGTAATATACCAATGAAGCAGAACATTTCATCTGTAGATATATCACCTAAAGAATTTTTTTATTGGGCATATGTATTACTATATTCCGTAATTTGCTAAACTATATCAGCCATAAACAATTTAAATACGCGTTGGTGAAAGCTGATTGTTTACAGATTGAATTGGAATCCATGTAGAGAAATTCGATTGTAAATCTCGTTTTGAGTACTTGAATTTTTTAAATTTCTTAGGTTTGTGTTCAACAAAGTCTGCTAATTATTTATCATCATCTGAATCAGATTGATTTGGTAGATTAACTTGACACTCTGCCCTAAGTTGACATCCAGGTAAATTCTCAATATCAACATAATCCTCATCGGTAACGTCATCGTTAGCATTTTCAGGAGGCAAAATTGCAATGCTATCTGGAACGTCAATATCTTCTTTTTCTATTTCTTCAAAGTAGTTTCGCTAGCGTAAGGGGCTTTTTCCAGTACGAACGACTGAGAAAAATAAAAAAAACATTTATTAGTAATACAGAACACTGTAGACGCTGATTGTCCTACTGGCCTTTTAAAAGAACATGATACTTTGAGCACGTGTTATGATATTATTACCGACAAAAATTTAAACATTTTACACAAAAACTTCCTGACACACTGGAAATTATTTATTAAATGATTCATAATAAGATTCGATGGGTAATATGATAATTTAGGATTGTAAAACTAATACGGCATTTACATTTGAAAAGTTTAAATTTGTAATGTACTAGAAGAAACCTTCTGGCCTTTATAAAGGACGGTAGGTTCAAATGGGTTAATGAAATCGTATTTTTCTGAGACGAACTAACATCTCCTTTTAAAAAATTTCCAGGCGTATCATCATCGGTATCATAATTCAAGGTTATATTGCTATCGCTCTGTCTCATATTCTCTTGCATTTCTTTTTCCAAATCTTCGTTAGTATCAGATTCGCTTTCCGAAATATTTTTCTTTAGAACCTTTTTCTTTGTTCTATTTTGTTGAGTTTTATCTTATTTGCCTGTTTTTCGTTTTGAAACTTTACTTTTTCTTCTTTCTTCTTCTTGACGCAGTCGTTCTAAAACTTCTTCGGAAGTTAAAACTTCTCCATATAGTTGCTTAAGCCGTATTTGTCTCTCTTTGACTGGTGTTGGAGTAACCGAACTTTCTACATTAGTCTTTAATTTGTTTACGAAAAAATCAATTACATTTCCTTTAGCGACATTATCATTTGTTAATTCTCTTATTGAAACGTTGGAACCAGAAGTCATTTGACTAGTATCAGCATTTTTCAAACTTGTGGTTAATGTGTCCTGCTGTCATATATTTTTTAATGGTAGATTTGTACCTAGCTAACGCAACTTGGTTATAATCATCCTCTGGAAATTTACTTTGGTCCACTGTCAAAGAACCTGTACCAACAAATTCCGTAACTATGATATCCGGAGTTAGATATTTTATCCATAAGTTTATGATGGCAATAGAAAAATCTTTTTTCGACATTTTGTTCTTATTGATAACACCCAAAAATTTTCTCATTTCTGTGAGTAATATTCTATTCCATCCTGTGCGTTAGATGGCTAGGAAGTCGAAATAAAATTATGCGGTTTTCTAGGGCAGCCTGTACTTATATGTTTTGCACTTATATGGCTTTTCTGTCCATCAAACATTAAGAGTGCTTTTTGAGTAAGCTCCACATTTGGCAGTGATTTTTTAACTTTTTTCACATTGGGTATAAACTGACCAACAAACCAATTAAAGAAGACTGGCTCTTCCATATATCATTTAGGAGTTGCCGAATATGTGGTCCCCCGAAATTCTAAACTACTTCCAGTCCATCTTTGTCCAATAGTTGATTGATATATTTTCACGACCTGTGCCACGAATGCGTTGATAAAGCGCTTTATTTTTTTGGCTAATACCCTTAATTTTGGAGGGATCTGTACAAAATCCAGACTCAAGGTCGCAGTTCAAGAAAAGGTCGGGCATTTGATCAAATAAATTTTTATTTACAATTTGTTGTAATTTATTGTAATAGTCTGCTACAACAAAAGGATCAGAAGACAGGGCCCTTTTATTTTGCAAACTTTGTGGTTTCTTTAATGATGATCGAGAATGCCGATTCATAAAATTCTTATACCAATCTTGACCGGGTTTATTTTGCTTGAAAGGAGTGGAAATGTTTAAATCTTGACAATAACTTTGAACGAAAGATAATAATTCTTCTTTATCCATGGGATAACCAAAGTCAGCTCTCGCTAAAATTAGCTGTCCTAGTTGGCCCTCAACTTCTTTTGAAAGGTCATTATGCCGACCAGCGCCGAGATATTCCAGTGAAGTTTTTGTTCCATTTATTCGGTTAAATATAACGCTTCTTGGAATTCCATAATATTCTGCAGCAGAAATATAAGAACGGTTGTAGTTTTTGACGTCGTTTAGACAGGTTTTACGTTTTCTGCTGTGTAGGTTGTCTCTGGTCTTTTTTTAATATGTTTTCTTACCATATTGCAATTTATTTTAACTTGTAACAAAAAAATGAGTATCAACTAGAAACTAAGTTTCTGTATAATAGTAATAAGGGGTAATTGGGGACGCTTCCGCAATTGCCCCAAAATTCTGTCTTCATTTACCTCTTGTACATATTATTTTGGGGTAATTGTGGACACACAAAATAAACATCTCACAAAGGTTTGCAGTTAAATCAAGTATTAAAAAAATGTTCTACTTAATCAATTAAATCCAACTGTGATGAGAAACATTCAATATTTTAAATATTTTTAAAGTCACAGTACTTACCGTAACAGCCAACCAAACCGATACACCAAATATTTTATAGGTTAAGTTTCAGTGTCAAGTGCGTTAAAATACCGGCTTTTTATCGTGAGTTCGTAGATTGCTGGTAGATGTCACCTAAGTATAGAAGGGAGATACAAAGACAAATTCAACATAGCGCTTTTATTAACGATTTTATAATCGATGTCCTCATTTGCCCCTGTCCACATTTACCCTGATTGACCTTATAATGAGCTCCAACAGCAACAAGGGATTTAGTTATTCGTATTTGACAAGTTTTTTACTTAACCCTTTAAGCCCCAAAATAAAAGTTCAAACTTTTTTTAATAATTTTTAATGGAAACTTGTTTACAGGTATATTATAAACATGACCAAAAGTTTTTATTGGTATTTTTACAGAAAGTTAAAAAAACTTGGTGGTTTTATGATGAAACTACTGGGACACTGGGCCACTGTTTGTGGTACCACGAACGCAAAACAATATTTTTTTTGTTATTTAGACTAAAGTCTAGACTTTTTGGTACTGCAAATTCCACAGTGACGTGTTGTTCCATGAATTGGCATGTGATCAGTAGATGTCAGTCTGGTTTCTAGTGGAACGTATTTTTTAATTTTACTAGCGAGAGGTTTCAAACTTTTTCTGCCTCTTCTTTTAAACTGTTTCGACTCCAATTAGTCCCCGTCACACAGCTAACCCAAAATCTTTTAGTGTGAGTACAGATCCTTCTCCTCTTTTACAAAAAATAATATATGAATTTACTAGTGCCACATCTAGAAATTGCCAAAATATACGCATATACCACGTTTTGCTTTTTCGGTCTATTTCATAACATGACTTTGGCATGTCTGTTTTGTCTACATATCCCATGTGAGCATTGTAGTTCTTCACTAATTGCGAACAAAATATTTCTGCAACAGACCCATCCTTCAGCTTACGATTTACGGTAGAATTATCTGCAGGACTATGAAAATACTAAGGAAGTACAGTCTGTCCCAAAGCCTTCTTTCAGTGCGTCATTAATTTTGACGTCATATAGGATTTTAAGAATGTCGAGAATTATTGCATGACATTTTAGTTAAATCTGACAGTTGCAGGATCGTAATCGGTTAAATGTGAAAAGGTTATTTTTTTTAAATATAAAATAAAAACTTTAATTCAAATTTTTTTTTTAATATTAAAGGTAAAATTTTTAATTTTCATATTAAAGGTTTCGTCCTGTATATAAATTTTTATTGCGGAATATATTGGAACAGCAGTTTGTCATAATTTCTATTCTATACATTCCAAAGAAAGTGCTTTATTAGCTAAGATTTACCATCTCCAATAATTCAAGTTTTATCATGGTTGTTGAAACACGTAAGTATATGTCTCCCTTTTAAACATTCTACTAAAGAGTGTTTAGTCCAACTTGAATTTAGTATTTTTGGTATGAAGGGTTATATGTTGGCCTAAAATTAACAAGAACAAATTTAAAGAGTCTAGTGATATTTCAGTAGGTTATGGCAAACTATATTTTGATACAAACCCTCACTAAACATTCTGTATATACGAGTTCTAATAACATGTTCATAGTTATTGGTTAATGAACGGCAGAAACTGGTAATAAAGTTGTCCCAGCCTCTTTTTCTAATTGAAAATAATTTAATAATTTTAATATTAGTCTTTGTTTCTTCTCGGTATATCTCGGCATATTTAAAATATTTTTATGACAATAAATACAAAATTAAATTTTCACTGTAAAATGTCTGAAAATACTAACCTGGAATGACAATTATCATTTTATCAGTTGACATTGTGAAAGTACATACTGTCAAGATCGAGACCTTCTGCGTCAAATTATATTTATGCGCATCATTGATTGGATATTTATTTAGCGTATTATAAACTCCAACCAATTATACATCCGTAAGTAGAATTCGCTTTAATATATAAATACCCGTAAATGATACATAATTTTCCAAGTTCTATGTATAATAATCACAGACTCACGTTTTTTTCTGTCACTTCTAGCTTAATGCGTTAGAGAGAATTCGATCAACTATGACGCACTGAAAGAAGGGTTTGGGACGAACTATATATACCTTTTCTGTTTTTCCACTTTAACGAAACAATATTTTCTGGTTGCTTCTCCATCAGCCCAGTCACCAGATTTGAATTTTATTAAAAATTTATGATAGACATTAATAAAGTTAATAGTGTCCAATATCAAATAGAAATGAATTGAAAGTAAAAATTACTGAAACTTGCGACACAATTTCCCCCGAGTACACCAGAAAGTTGGCCGAATCAATGCGTAGAGCCCTAGACGACTGCAAACTGTAATGGATAATGAAGGAGGACCTAAAAAATATTAGCAATCATTTTTCAATGCGTAGAGTTTGTTTTTTATTTATAAATTTTCTTGTTTTAAAGTGAGATTTTAGCTGTGAGATAAAAATCATACATAAAATCATTAAATATTTATTGTTATTAAGTATGGTATACTTCAAAACCAAAAAGTAACTTATATTATTTTAAAAGTGTTGTAGTAATTTAAATTTCAGTATTTAATTTTTTCTAATAAATATTAATACAAGCTGACACAAATATATCAAGCTAGTTTTATTAAGTAGCTACGAATTTAAAACAAATTTCTAACAGTTATTATTATAAATGAAAACTTAAGGTATACACGAAAACGGAACAAACGCTAAAATAAAAGGTAAGAGATGCAAAGAACTGGAACAAATACTAAAATATAACCACAGTGGGTCTATTGAATAAAAATAAGTATTTGCTTTTACTTCTTTGTATTTAAGTATTTACTTAATATTAATTGAATAAAAGAACAGTAATTACTTTATGTAAAAGAGTTTACTTACAGCAATAAGTAATCTCTTTTATTTTCAAGAAGTTACTGAATGTACAAGGTTACACAAAATTTTTTCCAGTTATTACTTCTTTTTAGTTGAATAAAAAGAAGGATATTCTACAATTAGTAAGTAATACCTTAATATTTGTTAAGGAATCTCAAATGAATACTTACGCCAGTAGTTTATGCATACTTACACTAGTAGAGTGGTAGTTCTAAACATTTTTCGATTATTATAATTATGGCTGACTTTATATATGTTCGTAAACATAAACACTACATGAAAAGAAAAAACGTAAGTCCCAGCAAGTCTAAGGTTCTATTGAAGGTTCTAGATGAAACCAGAGGAGGTGCCCTTAGCTCTCGACAAAGGATGGAGATTTTTCTGCGATACGTTAGTGATACTGGATTTCAACCAGGTATTGCTGAAGATTTCGGCGTTCACCATACGACTGTATGTAAAACCATAAATAATGTTGCAGACAGATTTGGTGACGAATTTATTAATAGAAAAGGTTTTCCTAGCATACAAGTGTGGACACTCAGTGGCCTGGAAGTGTTCACGATTCGAGGATTTGGAAACAAAGTTCAATTTATCAAGTTATACATAGCTTTAGAGGAAATTTTTGCCTCCTTCGAGATAGTGGATATGGAATTTCTCCATGGTTATTATGCCCATTCAAAAACCCCCAAAACAGAAGCGAGGAATTATTTAATATCACTCATTCCAGAGAAAGGGTGATAATTGAAAGAGTATTTGGGCAGCTAAAGCAGAGATTTCCTATATTAGGGTCTAAAGTAAGAGTATCTTTGGCAAAAGTTCCAAAGATCATTGTTTGTTGTGCTGTTTTGCATAATATTTGCAAATATCTACGGGACGATTTTGAGTTATCCAAAAATGAACGGGAAAACCCACAGGACCTCCATGATGTACATTACAATGAAGCGGAAGTAGATATCATTCGTCAAAGAAGAGCTGCAAAACGCCAATTAATAGCGGAAACAATATTTAACAATAATATTTAAAAACAATATTTTACTTGATTTTGTAATTTTCTAACGTTGTTTTTAATTTGTTTACTTAAATATCATTGTCAATTTTTGTGCCATAGACACTACAATATAAAACAAGTATTTTTTGTTTTGATACCTATTTAATACACTGAAACTTTTAATACAAAATTTAGAAAACAAAAAATGTGAAACTAAAAATTGCAGTACATATATGGAAATTACAAATACATTAAAAATGGCAGTACATATTTGGAAATTACAAATACATTACAAGTCTATGTATTCTCGTAGTTCTGATACGATGCGATTATTAACCACTTCTGCTCCAAAACTAAACTATCTTCAGGAATTCGATATGGCAAAACATTTGTCAATTTTTCTATCAGAAGTTTTTCCCTTTGCGCTTGAAGTCTAGCAACATTTAATTGTTCAAGAAGAACAAGTCGTTGCAACTCTTGTGTTGATAAACTTTCCGTTTCATCGGTCTCTAACTTAAATTTCTTGTTCTTTGGGCGTTTTTTCAGCGTTCCTATAGATGAGGGTATTTGTGAATTGGTACTAGCTGATTCAGTATTTTCTAGATTGTTCGCTTCTCCGTTGTTAGTTCCAATGGAACATCCCCCAGGAATTTGCGTGAATACTGGATTTTTTCAAAATTCAATATATCCAGAAATTCTTTTTCCCACTCGCGCAATTTAATTTTATTGTTACCAGTCATATTTTTATCCGTTTTCTTCTTTACATCTGTTTTCATGTTATTGAGAATTTTTTTTAATTTGTCAATAGGAATACTTGTACCACAAGCCTTAATAAATTGATCTCTTATCCCGTTCCATGCCTTCTCTTCACTTTTAACAATTGCCGGAACCATTGATTTGTTCAGAAGAACCGTATGATTTTTCAATATTTTTACAAATATAAGCCTTTGACAGCCACTCTCGACAGGTATAATTCTTCCTCACTTGACGACGACATGACTATTTATAGCGCTAAAATTTAACTGACGTGGATGTACCTACTACACAGAAATCTCAACGATGCACGCGACGTTTACAAACTTGTTAAAACTTGTCTTGCAGCTATAAAAACATCACAAGACAATTTTAAATGTAAATACTTACAAGCATAAGTTAATACTTACAAGTATATACCTAAATTTCAGAATATTTTTCCAGTATTACCTTATAAGAAAACACTTACTTTTATTCAAATCAAAATAAGTAATATCTTATCCTTATAAGTATTAGTTTGTGCTTAAAAGTTACTACTTTTAAGGTAACACTTATTTTTATTCAACAGACCCAGTATGTAATGTTATAGAATTCTTTACGGAACAAGAAGGTTACAGTAAAATCCTTGAACGATATTATATAATGTTATTTGTACACATCCTAACTATCAAATGAAAAGATGCCAATCATATCTACGGTGTATATCTTTCTTATCGTATGGATAATATTATAAAAGTCTAATTTTGTGATATTTCGATAGGAAAAATCAGTTAAATTGTGTTTCCTAATCACAATAAAACATTAGTGATTTAAAAACATGTCGAAGCTAACATTAATATTAAGTTTAGTGCTAATATTTTCAAGTGTTGATTACGGGAGTCCCTATAAAATTTTGGGAGTATTTCCGTTTGGAGCGCCCAGTCACTACTTTTTAGGAAACGAGCTGATGAAGGGCTTAGCTTCCGCAGGCCATGACGTTACCATGATAACGGTTTTCGAAGAGAAAAATCCACCGAAAAATGGATCATATCGACAGATTATTTTAGACGGTGTTATGGAAGAACAACAAGGTAAACTATTTTTTATTATGATTAAAAAAAAACTATGACTATTTTAAAAAGATTTTATTCTAAAAAAAAAACTAATTAGGTCAATTTCACAGAAATGTATTTTAGTTAAAAAATTTATATATACAGTGTTATTCAATATCCAAAAAAGTTATTTAGAAAAAATTTGATTTTACTATATAGGGTATTTGTTGCGGTATAACCATTTTGATTTCGAAATCGCTATGAAGTCAACCGACTGTATACAAAGAAGGAATAAATACAGAATACAGAAGTACAAATACATTTTAATCATCATAAGTGGCTCGACAATTCGTTGTGGATCTTGGCCTGCTTACAAAGAAGTCGCCACTTCTGTCGATTCCAGCCAACTTCCCTCCATCTCCTGACCCTTAGAATTTGTAGTAGTTTCTTTCACATCATCAATCCATCTCCTTCGTGGTCGTCCTCTGCTTCTTGTGCCCTCGTGATCTGATATCCTAGCAATGTGTCCAGCCCATCTAAGTCTCTGCACTTAACGAATTTCACAATATCTGGATCGGTGTATAAGTGATATAGTTCAAAGTTGTATCTACGACGCCATAGCCTTTTCATTTACGGCCCCAAAAATCTTTCTAAGAATTTTTCTCTGAGAAATGCCAAGATGTCTTTTATCATTTTAAGATAAAGTCCCACACTGGAACAGATGGTATCCCCAATGAACTCTTAAAATATGGAGTCCCTGAACTTGCAAGTAAACTGTCACAAGTATTAAACAAAATCTTAAACGACATAGAAACACCAAAGGAATGGCATAAGAGCATCACAATCCCCATATGACAAAAATGACAAAAAACTTGCCCACAAAATTACAGAGGAATAACCCTCTTAAATATAACGATAAAACTTTTCACAAGTATTCTTAAGGACAAATTGGAAAAGCAAATTAATAATGCTGACGAACAACAAGGTTTTACAAGAGGGCGGTCTATAACAGATGCAGTACTCATAATAAAACAAATAAAAGAAAAAGCTATAGAGTTCGGCATGCCAGCATATATTTGCTTCATTGATCTGACGAAGGCGTTTGACAAGGTTCGCCTGGGAGACATTCTAAATATAGTAATAGAAAATAAAACGTCGACCAACATAACAAAGATAGTCCATAACCTAAATAACAACAATGTAACCAAAGTTAGTGCAGGAGACCAATTCACTGAAAATATTCCAACACCGGGAGAAATTAGACAAGGCGACAGTTTAAGCCCCTTCTTGTTTAACCTACTCATGGGCAAAATTATAAACAAAGTAACATCTCTCAATCTCGGATACAGAATGGGCAACAAAAGAATTGGTACGGTGTGTTACGCAGATGATGCAGCAATTATTGCCTAATCAGAAGATGATCTTCAGAGACAGCTCTTTCAGTTCTTTCAAATAAGCCGCCAACTAAATATGACCATTTCTACCAAAACTAAATGTATGATAATAGCAAAAGATCCGCTCCGATGTAAGTTAGTGGTTGAGAACAACCTCATAGAACAGGTGATGCAATTCAGATATCTGGGCATAGATATATCAAGCAGACACGACCCAGTAAAGGACCTTAGGAGTCAGATCACCTTAAAATTAGAATCTACAAGACTTGCATACGACCGATCATGACATATGGCATAGAAGTGCGCGAAGATACCAACAAACGAAACAGATGCTAAGGGTTGCCGAAATGAAAACCCTAAGAACAATAGTGGGCAAAACAAGAAAAGACAGGGTGAGAAATACAAACGTTAGAGAGCAGTGCAAAATTCAAGATATTGTAAGATGGGGAAGGTAGCGCAAGAGGATGTGGTACAATCATGTAAGACGAATGGATGAGAATACTCCCAAAAATTGCCCTAGAAAACAACCCGCCCAGTTCAAGACCTCCCGGAAGACCACCTAAAAGATGGAGGGATAGTTGGCAATCTACCTCCCAAGAAATTAACCAGAGGCAGCTTCAGAATTAAACAGATCTAAAGATTTCCAAGAAGTAGAAGAAGAAGAAGAAGAAGAAAAGGTCCACTTTTGAGCCCCATATATCAAAACCGGTCTTATTAAGGTCTTGTATATATTGAGCTTTATTGCACATTTTATATTTTTATTTTTTAAATGTTTCTAGAAAACGTGAACAGTTCTGTTTGCTTTTGCTATACGTCTTTTTATTTCGTCGCTTGTCGTGTTTGTTGCGTTTACTAGCGATCCAAGATATGTGAATTCTTTGACTTGCTCAAAGGTATGGTTGTTAATTTGAATTCTCTGTTGGATATTTCGGGGGTTTTTAGAAACCAACATATATTTGGTTTTTTCCTCGTTTACCACAGGGCCTAATTCACTTGCCGCGTCCGCAAGCCTTGTAAAACACTCCACCATGTCTCTCATACTTCTGTCCACTATACCTATGTATATCGTCAGCGAATGCGAGAATTTGCGTCGATCTATTAAAAATAGTTCCACTCATTATAATATTTAATTGTCTGATTTCCTTTTCCAAGGCAATATTAAAGAGGAGATACACCAGCGCGTCCTCCTGTCTTAGATCATTATTAATGTTATGAACGTAGAGTTTTCTCCTTCAATTCTAACGCATGAGGATCCCAAAGTCTATCATTGCATTATATAATGCAGTTTTTTTCATACTGTCATAGGCTGCTTTAAAGTCGACGAAGAGATAATGTGTATCTATGTTATATTCTAGTGACCTTTCTACAATCTGCCTGTGTACTTGAATTTTATGTGTAGTTGACTTTCCAACAGTAAATCCGCATTGATATTGACCAACAATATCGTTTGTAAAATGTTTAAGGTCAAACAATACATTGCCGAAGATTTTATACGCAGATTATAACAGAGTAATGCCTCTATAGTTCTTACACTCCAGTTGATCACCCTTTTTATGCAACGGACATGTTGTTCTCTTTAACCACTCTTCGAGTACCAATTCATTCTGCCATATAAGTACTATTAGTTTATGGATTGCTGCAAAAGTTGATCACCATCTTTTTTATACATTTCCGAACAGATTTCATCGATTCCTGGGGCTATATTTTCTTTGCGTTTTAGGATTGCATTTGACACTTCTCTTGTTGAGTCTTCACTGTGTAGTTGACGTTGTAGATTTTTTTGATTTTCTATATTGTAACCTCCTTCAATATCGTTTATATTTCGATGTTCGCTGAAATGTTGTGTCCAGCTGTTAAGAACTGAGTTTTTATTTTTTATTATGTAGGATTTCACCGTTAATGTCTTTACAAATTTTTAATCATGGTTTCTCGACGGCATTTATTTAAGGATTGGTAATATTTCCTCAATATCCTTCAAAACCAGCGGATACAAGAAGCAGAGGACGACCACGAATAAGATAGATGGATGATGTGGAAGAAGACCTACAGATTCTAGGGGTAAGAAGATGGAGGGAAGTTGCCAGGAATCGACAGGAGTGGCGACTTCTTTGTGAGCAGACCAAGATCCACAACGGATTGTCGAGCCACTTATGATGATGATGAATATTTCCTCGTTTTATTTTTATCGAATAAACTTTGTATCTCATTGAGAGTGTTCTGTTCGTATTCCCTCTTCTTACGTCGATGGATACATTTTTCCTCTCTTCTAAGACGTCTATACTCTTCTTTTATTCTCCGTGTACAACCTGCGTCGATAGGTTTTTGATTTCTTTATGATTTTTTTTTTCTGACTTGGTTTTGTCCAATATTTCAACCGATTTCTGTATCTTTAACACAATATCTCGTATATTTGCCCATAGGTGGTTAATATTTTCTTCGTCTTCTAAGTTTTTTGTCCCTATTTGATCTTCCGTTTGCTGTCTGTATACATTTGCAATGTCGAGATCTTTTAGTTTATTAAAGTCGATTTTTCTCTCCTTTTCCCGATCTTCTTTTTAAATTGGATATTCTCTCTTTAAATCGTGCTTTAACTAAATAGTGACCACTATCTATGTTTGCTCCTCTAAAAGACCAAACATCTAATAAGTTAGAGCAGTGTCTTGAATCGATGATTATACGATCTATTTGGTTAATCGTTTCATTATCAGGAGATTTTCAAGTTACCTTATATATATCTTTATGGGGAAATCGTGTTCCAGCTATTACCAATTTGTTAGACATCGCAAAGTTTATGATTCTGACACCATAATCATTAGAGTCTACGTGTAGACTCTCTTTTCCGATCGTATGCGAAAATATATTCTCTCTTCTGACTTTGACATTTAAGTCTCCTGCTATTATTTTGATGTCATTGTTTGGACACTCATCGCACTCTCGGTCTAGTGCCTCACAGAACATGTATTTTTCATCATCCCCTTTTTCTTCCCTTGGAATAAGGATGCTAATAATGCTAAAGTTAGCGAACTTCCCTTTAAGTCTTATTCGACATATCCTATAATCAATAGCTTTGAAATCGATTACACTATGTTTGACCTTGCTGCTTACAATAAATCCGGTATCAAATTCGTGTCGGGTAGGATGTCCACTGTAGTAAATATTGCAGTTATTTTTTTCCAAGATGCCTGAGCTAGTCCATCTCATTTTCTGTAAAGCAATGATACCTGCTTTGGCTTTATTCATTTCTCGTATGAGCAGAGCCGTGACTCCAGGATGATAAAGGTTTCTTACGTTCCACGTGCAAATTTTTTATCATTATCCTTATTTCGTTAGAAATACATTTTACATAATAAAATAAACAATTTGCTCTAGTTTTCAAAATAAATTTAACAGAAAGCATTGATAAATATTCGATTCAAAAAAAGTTTATCTATGTTTTATAAATTATCATAATAATAGTCTACTATGGGTATTTAAGGAAGCTTTAGACGGTTGTGCGAAAGGAATACTAATAAACGGTGAATGGTTGAATAACATTAGATATGCAGATGACACTATAGTTTTTGCCGATAATCTGCATGACTTACAGATATTAACAAATCGCATAACAGAAGTCAGCAACAGATACGGACTAGCTTTTAACATAAAGAAAACCAAATTTATGATAATTAGTAAAAAATCAATACTAAACGCTCAACTTACAATCAACCAACAGAATATCGAAAGAGTCGAGCAATATAAATATCTAGGCACCAATTTAAATAGCCAATGGGACCACTCAACAGAAATTAAACAGCGAATAATAAAAGCGAAAACCAGCATTCGTTAGAATGGACAACTAGAATGGAGAAGCATGGACACTGACTGTTGCATCTATGAATCGGCTCGAAGCTTTCGACATGTGGTGTTATAGGCGCATCTTACGTATATCCTGGGTTGACAGAGTTACTAATGTGGAGGTCCTGCGTAGAATGGGGAAAGAATGTGAAATTCTCATGACCGTCAAAACTAAAAAGTATCTAGGACATGTAATGAGAAATCAAGAACGTTACGGCCTTCTCCAGCTGATTCTCCAAGGGAAAGTAAATGGTAAGAGAGGACCGGGAAGAAGACGCATGGCTTCAAAATTTACGAAAGTGGTATAACACGACTACCACTGAACTGTTCCGCGCTGCAATAAACAAAGTAAAGATAGCCGTGATGATCGCCAACATCCTACTTGTCACTGGATAGGCACTTTAAGAAGAAGATATATTCAACAGTCTTTCGGGTTGACCGCGTCGATTATCATTGCGCCGAACTTTCGACATTATTTTCGATGTCTTATTCAGGGCTTCCGAGGTCTCAATCTATCGAGCTCGGGGTCTATTTGAATTGAACTGGCAACAAGATATGAATAATATTCACCTTTCATTCTAAATATATACATACATTTGAATTTGATTTGAAATATGATTTGTTTTTTAGTTATGTTTAAAGAAATTACGAACCTTGCGAATAAGCAGTCAAAACTGAAGAATCCCCTCAATATGCTACTTAATTTCAATACAATTGGATATAAAGTATCCGAATTGGTGCTCTCCCACTCAAAAATGCAGGCTTTAATCAAGTCCAATGAAAAATTTGACATAGTAATAACTACACAATTCGCACTCGAATCTGTCAAAGCCCTAGCACCTCACTTCGATGCTCATTTAGTACTGTTCAATAACCATGCTGCAAATAGTTGGATGAATCATTTCGTTGGAAATCCAACCCTTCCGTCTTTGAATCCGCAGCTTGTATTAGGATATCCAGAACTTATGAACTTTCAGCAACGCTTAATTAACACTTTGGTTAGCGCAATTATGTATATCAATCACAATCTTCTGCAATATCCTGAGCAAAATGAGCTCGTTCACAAATACATATCGAAAGATTTAGATCTACCAGCAGTTCAGTATAACGTTTCACTAGTACTTTCAAATTCCCACATCAGCTTGAATAAACCAGCTACATCAGTCCCTTGTATGAAGGAAATTGCTGGATTCCACGTTAAACCACCTAAACCCCTTCCTGTGGATCTGAAAAAGTATTTAGATGAAGCAAAACACGGAGTTATTTATTTTAGTATGGGTTCTAACCTGAAAAGTGCTGAGATGGCTCAAGAGACTAAAGATGCTTTGATGAATGCATTTTCTAAAAGGAAAGAAAGTGTTTTGTGGAAGTTTGAAGACGATAGTTTGCCTGGAAAGCCCAAAAACGTTAGGATAGAAAAATGGCTGCCACAGTCTGATTTACTGGGTGAGTAAATTATTTATTAAATAACCAATTTAATTTAATTACTATATTTTAATTAATGAAAATAAACCACAATAGAAGTAAGTTTATTGACGTTACAATTTCCACCCCGGAAATCGTTCTGAAAAATACATTTTAAAGTAGGCGACTTTAAATTGATATAATATCCATTTTGGCTTCAATGGTCCAATGCTCTCTACCAGAAGAGATGGTAATAGAGATACAGATAATTTCAAGCTCCAAAAGAAAATATGTTAGAAATTCCTTGTGAATCCTGTCCTTTCTACGCTTTGGTAGTATGAAATTGAAAAAATTGTCTATTAAAAAACTTGGAACTTTGAAAATGCAGATTCTTTGTCGAATACTTTAAATTTGATAAATATAATATATATACTACTACTACTTGTCGGTTTATAACGTTTTCCGCCGTTTTCCGACTTCCAATCGCCACTTAGACCGGTTGTTCCATAGATCTTCTTCTATGGCCCTCTCTCTCAGTTCTTTATTTATTCCTTTGCTCCAACTTTTTCTCGGTCTACCTCGTTTTCTCTTTCCTTCTGGTTGCCACTTTAGTATTTCTTTTGGCATTCGTTGTTCGTCCATTCTTTGTATGTGTCCGAACCAGATAATTTGTTTTGTTGTTGGTAATCCTTTCTTCTAATTTCCGTCGCTTTCAGCGTTGACAGTGTTTTTTCTTTCAGTTGCCATACCTCACAGCTGCATAAAGTGATGCTTTTTACTATAGTAACTCATATATCCTCTTTTTATTTTTTTTGCTGATGGATTGGTCCCATAAAATGGTGTTTAACATTGTGATGGCTTTTCTCCCTGACGTATTTCTCTCTCTTATGGCCTTGTCTAATGTTCCATCTTGTGAAATAGTGTTACCTAGGTATTTGTAATCACAGCAGTGCTTTATCGTAGTGTTATCGTCTAATATGAGATCTTTTTGTTCTGCTCCAATGCACAGGTATTCGGTTTTCTTTTTATTTACTTCTAGACCCCATATATCATACTCTTCAATTAATCTTCGTGCCATATAGTTTAAATCGTCATAATCTTGAGTCATTATTACTTGATCGTCTGCAAAGTTAAGCGTATATACCATAATATTGGTGAGCGGTATCTCCATTGTCCTGCATTTTTGTTTCCATTTTTTTAAAGCACTTTCGAGGTATATTTTAAATAAAGTGGGAGACAAGCATCATCCTTGCTCTAATCCTTTTGATGTTATAAATCCTGTTGTTATTTGTGTCCCTGCTTTAATCTTTGTTATTGGTTGGTTGTATAGCACTTTGACGGCTTTTATTAGTTCTATATTAATATTCGTGCTTTCCATTGATTGCCACAGCTTCTTCAGTGGAACGCTGTCGTAGATTTTCCGTAGGTCGACGAACAACATATGAATCTCTTGATTCCTTGCCATCTTTTTTTCTATTATCTGGGTTAAGGAGAAAATGTGGTCAATAGTGGATCGACCCGTACGAAATCCTGCTTGTTCTTCTGCTTCATAATCTAAGTATTCTCTCTCGATTCGGTTCTTTAACACCTTTCCATATATTCGACTCATAGATCCGGTTACAGCTATTCCTCAGTAATTTTCACAATTACTTTTATCACCCTTTTTATGTATAGTGCTGAGGTATGATATCTTCCATTCCCTAGGGATTTCGCTTGTGTTTATGCATTCTTGAAAAAGTTGTCGAAGACATTCGTACAATTTGTTCGTTCCGTACTTAAACAATTCTCCGGGTATATCTCCTGGTCCGGGTGCTTTGTTCCTCTTCAGGTGTTTACATACATTTTTAATTTCCTCTGTTGTTAATCTTATTGGCGAGCCAACTATTGAAATTCTATTTCTTATAATATATATACAGCTTGTTTATTAATAATATACATATATTATAATATATTAATTATTATTAATTTTTTTTACAGCCCATCCAAACATTAAACTCTTCATCACCCATGGAGGTTTTCTAAGCACTATAGAGAGTTTATATCACGCAGTTCCGACCGTAGCAATTCCTGTATTTGGTGATCAACAACAAAACGCCAAGCAATCAGAGTCATTCGGATACGCCAAAGTTGTAGATTTCGATACACTTACGGAAGAAAGTGTCTCAGCTGCAATAGAAGAGGTGATATCAAATAAAAAGTAAGACATTTTTGTTTTCTGTTTCTTCATATTGCCCGTTTTTCTTCAACGTTGCCTCTTCATCATTCAATCTTCGCTTGTCCACATAATTTTCTATCTGTTTCTATCTTGTGTATCTTGCATCCAATTCCTATGTCAACGTTTTAGATCGTCAATCCAACGTGTTTGTGGACCACCTCTGCTTCGGTAGACATCACCTCTTGGTCTTTATTTCAGTATCCACTTTGTCTATAGCCACTCCTGATCTTTGTAGCTGGCGGTTTCGGATTTTGTCTCGTAGTGAAACTCCCAACATAGCACGCTCAACATAGCAATATTTTGCACTATTCTCCTTGTCGTGGTCAACGCTTCTTCCTTGTAAGTCAATACTCGCAAAACACACCGATTAAAGAACAGCGCAGGTTTTACCACAAGGAGTAGAAATACGGCTACAACCTATAATGAACCAAAGTCAGTCATAATAACAAATACATAACGATTATGGGTTACTCAATGGTAACGACTCATAGTAAATACACTATGCTTAAGATTACACATTACTATCTTGCTGAAATTGGAGGGGAGTGTGGTACATCCCTTTCCTGTTCCAAGGAATCTACTGATAGTAGATTATAACACATTACTCTATTTTGAACTATCCGTTGAAGATAGGAAAATATGTATCTAAATATCATCATCATCATTTTGGCTTTACAACTCTGTGTGGGTCCTAGCCTCCTAAAGAATTTCTCTCCAGTCGTCCCTATCCGTCGCCTTCCTCCGCCAAGCACGTATTTCCATATGTCTCATGTCTTCATCGATGTTATCTAGGAATCTTGTTCTGGGTCTTTCTCTTCTTCTTTGACCAATAGGTCTATCAAGGAGCTTTTTTCTAGCTGGGTTGGTTTGCTCCATCCGCATTACATGACCTACCCACCTCAGACGTCCTATCTTTATGTGTTTTACGATATCTTAAACGATTTACGATTTACGATTTTACTGTATCTAAATATTAAGTCCTCAAATGACGTGTTCTCCAGCATCCATTATTAACACAGATACCAGACCCCATTGCATCCTAGAATGAACTCTACGATAGAATACAGAACAGCACTTATCCTGTTATCAGCTACATAGTGCAGCAAGCTCATTCAAGAATGAGAATAAGATGAGCACTTTCAATGTATGGTTAGTAATAACACATGACTTTGACGTAATTTAAATCAGAATCCGACATTGATACTTACAGATTTGCACTTTTAGGGTAGATGATCAATTCAAAGACTATTGTTATGTTTATATTACGTTTATATTTTACGAAATCATTATCTCTATTTTTACTCTATTATACTTTATTCTTCGCATTGACAATATGTTTAATATCATCTAATAAACAATTAGACATTACCGTAATTCTAGGTGATTTTAACTCAAAAATTGGTAAAGGAAAAAGTGGAAAACATGTAGGAGAATACGGACTCGGCAAAAGAAATGAACGAGGTGACAGACTACTTCAATTCTGCCAGGAAAATAACATGATTGCATCTAATACATTCTTCAACTTACCAAAGAGAAGACTTTATACGTGAAAATCACCCCAGGACAATGGCGAAAGAATAATTCGAAACCAGATTGATTTTTTACTGATAAATGAACGATACAGAAACTCCTTAAAATCCGTTAAAGCTTACCCAGGCGCAGATGTCTTTTCAGACCATAACCCTCTAATAGCGCAAATGAGTATTAAACTAAAAAGATTGGAGCAGAAAAGAAGAGCAAATCAGATAGACGTCAGTCATTTATGTAACCTGGAGGTAAAGGAGAAACTGCAAAAATGTATTAATAATAATCTCAAAATACTTCATGAAAAAGAAACATCTCAGCCAACGAACAACATAGATAAAAAATGGCAAAACGTAAAAATGGCGATAGCAGGTCCTGTGAAGAAAATTCTGACTAAAGAAAAACCAAAAATAAAGCAAAGGTGGATGACTGATAAGATCCTTCTTCTCATGGACAATCGGAGAATAATGAAAGGAAAAAACGAACAAAGGTATAAACAAATACAGAAAGAAATCAAAATAGAAATCAGAATAGCAAAAGAAGATTTTTATAAAAGAAAATGTGAAGAAATAGAGCAATTGCAGGCAAAACATGATATTTTTAATGTACATAAAAAAGTGAAAGAACTTGCAGGTACACAAAAACGTAAGCAGCCAAATACCCTGTATAATGTCAACGGAAACATAATAACAGAACTAGAAGAACAGTTGAAGACATGGAAAAACTATATTGAAGATATATAGACAACAATCTGAGCTAAGTAACATACAAGGAGACGAAGGTCCAGAAATAACGGAAGAAGAAGTAATGTACGCACTAAAAAGAATGAAAAATGGTAAAGCCCCAGGTCCAGATGAAATACCAACGGAAATCCTTAAACTAATAGAAAAAGACTCGATTCACATTTTAGTTAAACTTTTCAATAGCATTTATACATCAGGAAAAATACCACAAGAATGGCTTTTATCCACCTTTGTTACTATACCAAAAAAGATAAATGCCAAACAATGCAGTGATTACCGTACAATCAGTCTGATGAGCCATGTACTGAAAATATTTCTGAAAATTATACACTCTAGAGTACACAGAAAACTGGAAATGGACATCAATAATACCCAGTTTGGATTCCGAAATGGACTTGGAACAAGAGAGGCGTTGTTTGCACTGAACGTTATGTCTCAAAGATGTCTTGACATAAATCAAGATGTATTCATGTGTTTCATAGATTACAACAAGGCCTTTGATAAAGTGCGGCATGATCACCTAATCATACTCCTGACAGAAAAGAATTTAGATAAACGAGACATCCGACTAATAGCAAATATGTACTACAATCAGAAAGCAGTAGTGAGAGTAGAGAATAATACCACTGAAGAAATTGAAATAAAGCGAGGTGTGAGACAAGGGTGTATACTGTCACCAACCCTGTTTAATCTCTATTCCGAAGACGTAATGAATAGAACACTCTCTGAGCAATCCGTAGGTATTAAAATAAATGGTGTTAGATTAAACAATCTGAGATTTGCCGACGACACCATTCTGATCGCAGAAACACTTGAAGAGCTACAGACATTGGTGAATAAGATAGCAGACTGCAGCGAAGAATATGGACTATCTTTGAACATAAAGAAAACTAAATTTATGGTAATATCGAAATCAACACAAAATGTTCAAAATTTATATTTACACAATGAAATTATCGATCGAGTTAGCAAATACAAATATTTAGGCACTTTTATAAATGAAGACAACGATAGCTCAGCAGAAATCAAAATAAGAATAGAAAAAGCCAGATCCATATTCACTAAAATGAAGAGAGTGTTCTGCGGAAGAGATTTGAGCCTTGAAATGAAACTTCGCCTGATGAGATGTTACGTACTTTCTGTGCTGTTCTACGGAATGGAGTCATGGACGTTGAAAAAGATTGATACCAAAAAATTAGAGGCATTTGAACTGTGGATGTATCGCAGAATCCTGAGAATATCATGGACCGAGAGAGTCACAAATGTCGAGGTCTTGAGAAGAATGAATAAAGAAAAGGAAGTCATATTTACGATCAAAAAACGAAAACTGCAATACTTGGGACACATTACAAGAGGCGAAAGATATGAACTGTTTCGAATAATTGTGCAAGGGAAAATAGCAAGAAAAAGGTCCATAGGAAGAAGACGAAACTCCTGGCTAAAGAATCTACGGGAATGGTATAGCTGTAGCAGCAACGAATTGTTTCGGTCAGCAGTTTCGAAAATACGTATAGCCCTGATGATCGCCAACCTTCGGAACGAAGATGGCACTTGAAGAAGAATAAACAATGTATTTATTGCCACGTGTAAAGAATACTAATTTTCTCAAATATCTTTATTACATGTGTGGCCGGAAATATATTTGTTGGTCACATGCTGGATGGCATTTTTTATGGTCTTTTTAATGATGTATCACAAGTAGGGATTTGCAATTTAATCTTTTTTGACTCCCTTACTATCCTAGAAACGGTTTCAGCATTTTTCGATATCAGCTTTTGTTCCTGAGATATGGCCCATTGTAAGTTTTAAAATTGACACACTGTTTATATTTTGTTGCAGATACCAAGATAATGTACAAGCGCGATCCAAAATGTTTCACGATAGACAAATGAGTCCTCTACAAGAAGCCGTGTATTGGATAGAATACGTTGTAAGGCACAACGGAGCTAAACATCTTAGAGTTGGCTATTTGGACCTATCGTGGTATCAGTACTACTTGCTCGATGTATTTGGACTTATTTTTGGAATTATATTTCTAATCGGTTTTGTGATTAAAATAGTATTGTCATGTTTATGCAAGATGGTTAAAGGAAATTGTAATGTTACAAATAAGATGAGAAAGGAGAAGGTAAAGAAACATTAAAACATCTACAACGTATAAATAAATGTCTTTATTTTGTTGCATTGTGTTTTTCTCGAAACCAATCCTTTGTATACACATAAAGGCGTTAGTTCCTTATATAATTCGGTAATTCCAGCGAATATGACATACTTTTAGTGCCTTAACCGAATATTTCCAAACCGATGGATAGGGAGGCGAATATCGATGTAATGAGAAGCTCGATCTCCTGATCTGACGCTATTAGACTTCTTCTTATGGGGATATATCAAAAATATTGTATACAAAAATAAATCTCTCGATTTAGTTGACTTAAAAAGACAAATAACGCTTTAATAATAATATTAATAAATATAATATTAATAATAAAACTAATAATTTAGGCAACTTTTTAAAATAAAACCAACACAATCACAACTTACATGAAACTCATTGGATTCCCAAAAGTAAGAGCTCCTTATATTTTTATGTAACTTATATATGTCTTTTTACTATCTTAGTACAATTTTTTATTGGACTTATAAGAAGCCATCCTTTCTGTCCGACATTTTATCACGTGCCCTTTTGTTTTCTAACAATGCGCATGTGTTGGAACTTAGGTCAAAGTCAAACATAGGACACCTTGCGTCACACAAAATATAAGTTTTGTTCGCGGAGGGAGTACCTGACTAGTTTCCCATAAGTTTCGGACCAGTTAGGGAAGACAAACTTAACAAAAAAGGAGTGGGAGAAACCAAAACAAGTAATCAAAACAAAGTAAACTACTAGAGAGAAAACAATACCCTAGAGTGGAAAATAAATATATAAAACCAAAGCAAAAACAGAGGACAGTTCGTAGCTAAAAGTCGTGGGCAAAACTATCGAATATTTTGGAATTTTCCAATTTTTGTTTTTTCAAAATAAATTCTGGTCAATCAAGTCGTTTATTGTAAAATAGAGTTTATTTTAACAATATTTATTGAACAATTTTAATTTTTTATGTCGAGAAAATTTCGAAAAAAATAAATGTTTAATATTAAGTACATAAGGTTATTTTACTCTAAACTTCAATGATAATTTAAATTGCTTAAACAAGTCGTTTTAACTAAAAAAAAGTGCATGATCAATAACGAGTATTCCCCCTTCTAGCTCTTATTACTGCTTGCATCCTTCTCAGCAAGTTTGCAAGTAAATTTTAGACATATCCTTGGGAAATTGTATTCCATTCATCGTGTACAGCAAGTCGAAGCTGCTTTATCGTATTTGGAATGGGATTTCTTTATTTCTTTGTCGTATGCTGCATTTTAGCTAATCCCACATGTGCTCCATTGGATTTAAATCAGGGATAAACGGTGGCCAATCCAATCTTCGAATTTAAAACTCATATAGTATTACTCACTATAGCAGCAGCATGTGGTCAAGCATTATCGTGCATTAACGTGAATCTTTCATATCAAATGTAACCAACATATGACAAAACATGATCTTGCAGGATGTTTTAAACGTAAGAATCACCAGTCATCCGTCCAATTACTTTCACAAGTGCGGTACATACTTCCCAACTAATACCTTCCCAAAGAATTATGCCATCAACTCCAAAACTAACAGTCTGGGCGAGAGTGCAGCTGGCGAATCGTTCTCCAGCTCTTCTGTAGAGGTAGATTTGACCATGTGGCTTCCATAATAGGATTCTGGTTTCATCAGTAAAAAGAACGTTTTTCCAGTTATCGATATTCCACTAAATATGTGTTTTTGCAAATTCCAAACGACGAGCTTTATGATTTTGGAGGAGACGTGGAACTTTGGCAGGGCGTCTGGGCTTCTTTTGATCTTCGTCTAACTGTTTGTGATTTCACATTAACTTGTCCAACACTTAATAGCTCATTTCTAAGGTGCATCGATGTCAATAAACGATTTCGTGTAGAATTAAAAACCAAAAAACGGTCATCAATTGCGGTTGTGCACCTTGTGCGTCCTTGACCAGGCCTTCGTACAAAATTTCCTGTTTCGCGGTACCTTTTTAGAGTATTCGAAACTATAGATTCAGTTCTGCTGAGACGTCCTGCAATACCTTTTTGTGCATATCCTTCCTCGTACAAAAATACAATATGTGCTGCTGGGGCTTCATCGCAGTGTCGAATTGGTGGGATACTTGTTTTAAACTTGGTTAAATCAAGACAATATTTAATTAAACTTAATAAATTAAACTAAAAATAACCGAATTAGTATGATTTTTCCTTTATGTGAAGAAGGTTTTTTACGATGAAATGTATGAATGACACTAACCACTGAATAAACGTCAAAATAAACATCAAAATATATCAAACCAGTTGAGTACATCAGCCTACTATATGAGTATTATCAGTAGTTTAAAATTATTTAGAAATAATAGTGACTACAAAAAATAATTGGAAAATTCCAAAATATTCGATATTTTTGTCCATGAGTGTATTAGAGGGGTTTATATAATACATGGCCAAATTACATAGGACATTGTACATGAGACATATCAAAAATATCTTGAGGAATCCAAAATTTGAATAATGTATAGAGTCTTGTATTTCAAACAAGAAAGTTAGTGTTTGCCACTGTTACATGATACACCTTGTATGTAAAGTTTTTCGCAACTAACAATACCAATCGGCGTGTCCGAGCGTTTTTTTGAACACACCTCCATTTATTTATTATCGAATTTATTCTATTTGGCTTTTCCACTCTTTATTATATTAAAACATTTAATGATAAAAACAAGAAATAAATATTCATTAGTTCCTCAAATTTAACAAGAAAAACAATGTTTTGCCTAATTTAGATAACAAATTCGACACCCAATTTATTATGCTAATTATTTATTGTTAATCTAAGTAGCTGTTAAACAAGATAAGTAAGTGCAGGTAAATTGTATTACCATAAATAAATACATACGTGTAAATTCTTAAGTCATTATAATAATACTCCATATTCAACATTTAAGTTATCTTTGGGATAGGTGTCTCAAGGAGAGGGCGACAATGACACCTATCGAAATACACAAAATACGAAAGATAAATAAATATCATAAGGAAACAGCAATTTCCAATTTACAAAGCGAAGGCTTTAGCCATGGACGTATAAACCAAAATAATAATTTATTAGTTATATTAATATATTTAATTGTAATTATAACATCAAATGTGCACATAGTGTGCATATCATTTAATAATAGCGTATAACAGATATCAACCAATTATTTTATATGTAGAAGCACTGAAAACTATTTATTAATGGCAACGGTGTTTACATTTCTCTGTCTTATGGCTCTACGTCAAACTTCAAATGCTGTTCCATGTTTGTTTACTTTTTACCCAAGAAGATGAGGAAAAGTTGTTTTTCGATATTTTGGCTGCATTTTTAGTGATATTTGTAAATAGTGAAATAAACATATTATAATAATGGTGATACAGTATTGCATTTGCAAAAAAACGAAACATTTACATCCCAATGTCTCATTTAATTTGTAAGTACTGTTTATTTACATTATTTAAGATGAGGAACTGAGGAAGCCTGTTTGTTTACATTTTAAAATATGTCTTTCATAGGCGTACCATTGGGTTGATTTATATTCATTAATGTATTGAACAAGATATTAGTTCATGAAATTAGTATAGACATTTTTAAATTGTAAGTAGACATCGGGCAGGTCACGTAGCCCGATATAATGACAACAGGTGGACACGGAGAATTCTAGAATGGAGACCAAAGACGACAACAAGAAGCATGGGAAGACCTCAAAAAAGATGAGTAGATGACATAAAAACAGAGACAGGCAAACAGTGGATTAGATTGGCGCAAGATAGAGAAAGATGGAAGCAATTGGGAGAGACCTACATTCAGGAGTGGATGGAAAATGGTTGACAAAGAAGTAGAAGTAGACATCATCTGATTAAAATAATCTGTTTAGTAGCTTTTTAATTTAATATTTCTCATGAATTCAAATAAATTAGTGAAATGAATAAAACTCATTTATTTTTCTATGTAGGTTTCCAAATAATATTGATTAATGATGAAATTTACTCTAAACTTCAACAGAGAAAACAGTATAAAAACCTTTTAAAAGCATCCTTTTTGGTTATTAAAACTTGTAAGGAAACTGAAAAATATTTCAGATTTTTTAATAAAACTATAAATATCTACAACAGACGAGTTAAAAACCTTATGAATATTTTGATTAATAAAACCATACAAAATGTCTCAAAATGAATTTATGAGCATTTTGGTGACCATATGTATGATGAAGATGCAATCGATGGTCACTCTATGCAACTTTTAAAATTGGTTCTTGAGAAATATTTTAAAATTGGAATTCATCATGAAACGAAGACTACTTTAGATGCTAACACCATGCGCATAAGATGCGTTATTACTAAGACTGTTTTATTTCGCAATCAATAAATTTATTTCTGTACCAACGTCTTCTATTATGTCTATTTACCATTTTTACTTTAATATTTCTGTTCGCTAAATAGCTTTCCAATAGTTTATACATTTTCACGCCTAATTTTTAATACGTATATTTGCAAATAATTTTGTGTCAAATGCGAGCAAAAGCTTTAGAATGATCGATAAATATATACTTCATCTAATTTACATACCGTTGCACGTCATCGGCGTCATAGCCAGTGACGTCACATGATACCAACATGAAATATTTAGGCGGTAGGTGTGTTCTTTTTTAGAATCACTTTGCCGAGTACACTGACATTACAACCACTAGACATATTTTATTATATACGCGTAGAAATAGTATTTAAAGATTTCTATTAATATTAACTTAAAGAAATACACAATAATATGTTTCATTTAATTTGTATAAATGCATTATAAAGCGTTTTTATGAAGAACATTTGTTCGGAACACACTGTAACTGTAATCGAACGAAGGTGATATTTTGGCATAAATTGGTAACACTTATTTGACAGTTGCGGTGTTGACACTTTCTGTTTTTCCATTTTACATAAAATAAAAATCTATGTATTCCATTTTACATATTTATAGGACGCATACAAGCGGCTCAAATTGTTTTTAACAAGATTATTTTTTAACTCTTGTTTTGTTTCTATTTATTTACATTAAATATTAATTTGTTTTGTTGTATAATCCACTTTTGCAGTAATTATGTGACCTATTTATTTGATTTAAAATTTATTCAGGATTTTTTTATACTTTGGCAACTATGTTAACTTCGATCTCTGACGTAGATAATGACGTGCAACGGTTTGTAAATTAGATGCACTGTAGGTATGTACTTAAATTTGACAAATGTATATTTTTTAATTGCTTTTTTTTATCGTAGCATTATTTGATACCTATTAAAAAATTAACTCAACTATATTTTATTGTATTAATTTTAAAGCAAATAAAATTGTATTTTATTTTTTCTATAAAAACGTGTTTTTATTCATTATTACTACTTCCAATTATTAACGTCTGAAAAATTATCCGCGCGAGTAAAAATTCAAGCACGCTTATGCTTATTGAGGAAGTATCACAGTCTATCGATACCCGTTTTACTCCCCTTTACCCTCTTGTCCAGGAAGATCGAAGCTTCAAAACAGTGTGTGTTTAAGGTATCTTATTGCTGTGTCCATCTATGTTTATACGTCCATGGCTTTAGCAGTTTATGAGACTGAAGATAATATATTGAGTAAGCAAATAGGAATATTAGTTTTAGAGGAAGATGTATTCTGGGTACGATTGTTGAACCTGTTTAATTTAATTAACCTCTTTGTTAAAGATATAACTAAACTAGAGTCATATAAGACAAAACTAAATCAAGTAGTAGAATGTTTCTATAGCCTGGAAAACAGTTTCAAACAGTGTTATCTTTCAATACAGGAAGATCACGTGGCACAGCAATATTAGTGAAAAAATGCATAAGTCACATCAGAAAAATGAGGTAAGGAGAAGTCAGAATTACCTCCACGTCAAGATCCACTGATTAAAGATGACTTAAACACGTTCCTAAACGACGAACCCTTAATTATAATAGGAGACCTAAACGCAAGATCCCCAAAGAGACGACGTTATGGCAATGGGACCCACAGACCCAACACACTACCCAGGAAACGGACTTCCTACACACATAGACATTGTAGTTGCAAGAAACCTAGGACTATAAACAGAATTACAAACAATAAACGAAGGCACAAGAAAGACAGAAGAAAGTATAATCAAAAGAATAAAAAAGAAAACAAAGTGGACAAACTTCAAAAGACTAGTGAGCACTGGAATTAATATAGTTCCAGTAATAGATAACCCACGAGAAAGTCCTAGAGTTGGAAAAACATCATCCAACAAGCACTCAGAAACAGCACTACAGAATCGGAAGTAGAAGTCCACGCGGGTAGATTTAAAGATATACCACAAGTAATAAAAGACTTAATAAGGGAAAAGAACAGCAAAGCAGATAGCAAGAAGGACAAGAAACCAGGCAGATAAAAATAGAGCAAATAGATTAAACAGAGAGGTCAAAACAGCACTATAACAACACCGTAGTGAAAGCTGGAAAAACCACATAAGAGACATAGAAGAACAAGCACCAAATATGCAAAATGTTTGGAGGATTCTGAAAAACGACAGAAAGCCAATCTTTCCAATTCACGGAGAAAACGGAGTAGTTTACACTACTGTAGAAAAAGCAGAGATAATGAGGAGTACTCTCGAGAGAGAGTGTATATTAAATTACCACCTAGACGAAGACATCCACTTCATAGAAGAAGTCGAAAGACAAAGAGAAAGACCTAAAAAATTCAACGAAATCATCCCTCCTACATCACCTGAGGAGATAAACGAGCTAATTAAAAATAGCTCGCCGAAAAAAGCACCTGGTCCAGACCAAATAACTACTCCTCTAAACTTCCTTGTTTGTCCATTGGTATGCTTGAGGTTTTTTTATTTTGCTACCCCAGCTAATTCTTTAACTTTCTTATAGAGATTGAAGTTATCATATTTGTTTTGTAAGTCTTCTATTTCTCGGCATTTTTCAGCGAAATAAGTCTCTTTAGCTTCTCTTATTTTCCTTCTTATTTGATTATGCAGCTGTTGATACTGATTTATGTTGATATTCTTTTGCCTTCTTCTGTCCTCCATCATTTCCAAGATTTCTTCTGTCATCCAATCTCCTTTCTTGAATCTGGTTGTTGTGCGTTCTCTGCGCCTTGGTTCGATAATTGCATTTTTAAGGAATTGCCACTGTTGTTCTATATCACCATCAATTGATTCCGGTATGGATTCTAGGTTTGCATTAATTTCTTGTTTCAGTTTTTCTTTAACATCTTCTGATTCTAATTTTTGTACGTTTAGTTTATCACTTTTGTAGCTTTTTTGTATCTTTTTTAAGTGAATTTGGAATTTTGCTACAAGAGGATTGTGGTCCGACGCCACGTCTGCACCTGGGTACGTTTTCACCGATTGTATTGCTTTTCCGTATCTGTGGTTTATTAAAATATAGTCAATTTGGTTTCTAACGATTTTATCGACCTTGTCAACTCTCGATTTTCAAGTGTAAAACCGTCGTTTAGTTAGTTTGAAGAAAGTATTTATTACTGCAAGATTATGTTCTAGGCAGAATTCTACATACGTGTAGAATACAATGTTAGGATAGTCCAATTTCGGGCATTGCTCGTAACATATGTATAAATATTAATTTAACTTTTTTTTATTCATATTTTCAGCTTATGTATTAACCTTAAATATTTCTATGTTTATATATTATTTATTTTTTATTATTGATCTTGTTATATATCTATTATTATTGAAGAATACAAAAAATAAATAAAGAGCTCTTATATTTATTGTGCAATTAAAAGCATCTAAAGATACGAACAGATTCAATTAAAAACGTTATCTTAACATCCTTCACACCAACATTTAAGACTAGGACTGCAATGTCCACTAGGCTTTCCTTCTTCTTTGCATACACGGCGACACGTTTCGTTATCCCATACTGCACAAGGTCCCTTATATCTACCAGATAAGCAATCCCCGAAGGTAGTTTTGGCACTGATAGCGAGAACAAGGAAGATGGCGAATAAGAAATAGATCTTCATTGTGTAATCTGAAAAAAGTAATTTTTAGTATTGAACCTTAATAGAAATTTTTATATACAAAAGATATAACTCTTACAGATAACGGTTTGAGTTTGAATGTAGTTCTATCGTTTCGGTCATATATGAGAGTGCTATGTGCATGTCACTAATTGAAATGCTTTAAATACACGACGTAGTTTATACCAGCACGAAATAAGGAGTTTCTTAAGAAATAAAAAATAAAAAGAACAGATTAACAAAACGTTAGTGGACGTACTTAAGAAGGAACAAGGAAAAATAAAAAAACTCACTTAATACAAGAAACCTAATGCAAAAAAAGGGAATCAAAGATAAGCACACAACAACTCATAACGAGCAATTTATACTAAAACATTTCAAAAGCCGTTAGAAAAGATAAGGAACTTTAGAACCAAAGAAGTAAATAATACAGTAGAACAAAACAAAAGACAACGACATGTTATATAGGAATAACAAGAGATCACGAAAATAGTCAAAGAGTACTATACAGCATTAAATAATCGATATGGTTCAATTCCAGATGTAGAAATCCTAGTAATGCAGGGTCAAGAATCAGAGAAACTTCCGAATATAACCAAAGAGGAAGTTGAATCAGCTTTAAAAGGTACGAAAAACAACAAAACACCTGAAGAAGATGGCAATGTAAGTGAAATGTTAAACCTAGGAGGAAAATTCGGGAACAAGCATGCACAGAGATAGAACGACATATCGGAGGAACGAGAAATTCAGAATCATGGCGAATATTAAAAGCACTTCAACGAAATAAGTCAGAGAAAACCCAGATCGGCAAAATTAGTGAAAACGAGTGGCAAGAATACTACGTAGAACTACTTACAGAAAACCGTCCCCAATTTCAGGAAGAGAATATAGAACATGCAGGAAATGGGGCATACGACCAGATAGAAATAAACCTGGCAGAAGTTAAGAGAGCAATCAAGACATTGAAGAACAAAAAAGCCAAAGGACCCGGAGGAATACCAAACGAACTAATTAAAAACGGAACGGAAAAGTTATTCCGCATGCTACATAGAATGTTCGAAAGAGGACTAAATGGAGAAGAAATACCTGCGGAATGAACACAAGCATACATCACATCAATACATAAGAAAGAAAACGGGAAAAAAAATGTGAAAACTATAGAGGAATTAGTATAATATCGTCGGTAGGTAGACTTTACGGGAAAATTATTAAGGAAAAACTAGAAACTGAAATAATAGGAAAAATTGGAGAAGACCAAGCAGGGTTCACAGTAGGAAAATCATGCCTAGATCATACGTACACATTAGAACAACTGATAGGGAAGAAAATGGCAAAAGGTAGACCGGTCCATCTGGTCTTTGTTGATCTAAAGAAAGCATATGACTCAATACCTAGAGTCAAATTAAGGGAAGCAATGAATGATCTCGGAATCCGACAAACACTAATAAAAGCAGTTAAAGCACTATACAAAGAAAACAAAGTAGCTATTAAATGTGGAAATAAAGCCTACAATCCATTTAAGACGACAAAAGGACTTCTACAAGGCTGTGCTACGTCCCCTACCCTGTTTAAAATATTCTTGGAAAAGACACTCAAACCATGGAGGAGAAAGTGCGAAGGAATGGGCATACCAGTAAGAGACGAATACCTATACACCTTAAGTTTTGCCGACGATCAAGTAGTCATCGCACAAGATGAAGAAGATCTCAGCTTTATGCTCAGAAAACTAGAAGAAGAATATAAAAACAACGGAATGGAAATAAACTTAGAGAAAACCGAATACCTAACAACAGAAAACAAGAATATGAGAAACCTAGAGATAGACGAGGGAAGACAAATAAATGGAACAGATAAATTCAAGTATTTAGGAACCATAATATCGAACCAGGGAACAACAGAAGAAGATATAAACAACAGACTGAGACAAACAAGAAACTGTATAAGACAACTAAACTCAGTGTTGTGGGATAAGAACATTACGATAAAGACAAAAAAGAGAATATATAATACCCTGACAAGAAGTATCCTGACATATGGGTCCGAAAACTGGACAATAAACAAGAGAAATAGAGGTAGAATAAGAGCAGTAGAAATGGAGTTCCTGAGGAGAAGCTGTAAACTTACAAAAAGAGACAGAATTGAAAACGCAGAGATTAAGCGGAGAATGGGAGTGCAATCAGACATAATCGACTATATAGAGGAGAAGAGAGTATCCTGGTACGGCCACGTCAGAAGAGCGGACAGAGGACGCTGGATAAACAGAATGGAGCCCGATTGGAAGAAGAAAGAGAGGAAGACCCCGAAGGTCATTCAGAGATGAAATCGACGAGGCTATGGAGAAAAGAACCCTGCGAGAGAATGACAGGGAAAATTGGAGAAAACGGTTGAGTGAAGGAAGACAGTGAAAACTGTGGAAATTCTTAGTAGTAGTAGAGAAAAATTCGTCATAAAAGACTTTACAACTCTTTATAATGCCTGTCTCTTTAGAGGAGTTGCAGCAGAAAAATAGAATTGCGCAAATGATAATATTGCATAAAAAGAAAGACGTAACATAAATGAGTTAAATAGAAGCTCTTTTTAAGAATAATTACTAACAGACTAGGCCCTAATAAACTACTAAACTACTAGTAATAAAGTCCTTGATAAAAAAAGTTATAGAATACAAAAATTAATTAATATTATTATTTGTAGACTTAAAGAAAGGATTTGGGTCCATTTTAGCTAACAGTTAAAAGCGAGAACAGAGTGTAGTATTGATCATAGGTAGGTAACTTTTCTGCGGAATATACATAATACTGCAACAGATGAAGTCAGAATGTACTATGACGACGCAAACACATTTTCCTTGAGGAAGGGTATTAAACAAGAAGACAACTATCCTCCACTTTGTTGCAGAGTGCAATGAGAAGTAGTAATTACGAAAATATTAGAATTAACAAAAATTATGAGTTTCTGAATAATTTGAAGTTTGCCGAAAAAATAGTTCTTATTGCAGACCGGGTAGAACACAATACATGACCAAACTTGTACTGGCCAAAATCATTTCAACATATGGCACGCAAATTGAGTATGACAAAATAAAAAATTAATAAAAGCAATATTTGTTATCAAGGTTGATATATAATATAATTGTAGAAAAATTATACTTACAAAGTGTATATTTTGTTGTACAAAATGTGTAAGACTTCTAGATGATGGTTGTTGTTTAAGAGTGGTATATGCGTTTATATACAAAAACTTGTTACCGATAAGAGTATTAATGTCTGCAAATTTATGTATTATAAAATTGCGATAACTGCTAATTACCAAAAAATAATAATTAACGTTTTTACACGGCCAAAAGAATATTAAAATCACTTTTTTATAAAATTTAATGTATATAAATAATAAAGGATGTAAAAGTTGTATGGAAAACCAAGAATTAGCAAAAACCAAAAAGACATATAGAAACAATAGCAAGTGACAAATAAACTATTCTGTTGGGGGTAAAGACAAATGAGGAAGATAAAAAATTGTCCAAGTATGCTAAAGAATCTGAAAAGGCATACGTACATTTGTCTTATTATTGGAGAATAATATGTGCAATTTTTTTCTTCGGTTCTGTTTGCATATAAGCTAAGGATTTTCGAATGAATATAATACCACTTTCGCTAAGAAAGTGTATAATTATAAACATAATAATGTAAGAACTATTGTTCGAAGGGTTTTTAACTGGAAACATTGAACTGTTTTTGTATTTTGTATTGCTTTATTCCAATTAAAGGGGTGGCTGCAATAGCCAGGCAGCTCCACTTTTTTACGAAAATGAGATTTTCAGTGACTTACTCTTAACAAAAATCGGCCGATCGTTCCCTGCAACACGGTATCTCTTAATAACGGCACATAACTGGCAACGATATTTGGAGCTACCTTGCTTTCACGACGGGGGTCGTGACCCCTCCCAAATAAAAATAAATATCAATCAAATAATCCTAAAATTATTTTAAACCCATCAACCCTATAAGCAGGAAGTCAAGAGTTGAAATGATTCAGACTCATTTATTCTAGGGGTAAGTGTAAAATTATGCGGAAGCCTTTTTACATTGCTCTTTAAAAAAATCAACAATAAAATTCTGAATACCCTAATACCTCGACTAACGCTACCCTGACTTCCGCAAATTCAGAGTTACGCGATTTTCAAATTTTGTCAATTAGTCATTTGAGTGCCAGAGAATCGTTCGATTATCGATTGCATATAATTATCGTCCACACATTATTGGTCATTCAATGTACATGACATGACATTTCGCAAGAAAATCAGCACATTTTTATTTTGTATTACAAAGGTATTTCTTAGGTATTTCTTATCTTCAGTTTTTTCTACGAATTGGTTGTTTGTAATTTGAATAAAATAGTGATCTATAATAGTGATAGCAATTTAACAATACATATTGAGAAATCTGTGAAATTACTTAATTCATTATTTAAAAATGGAGAGACGTAGAATTGAGGATTATTTTACTCCAAGATCAGGTAAAACAATGAACAATACTAATATTGATGATATGAGACCTAGTACTTCTTCTTCAAATACTAATAAGCCTGCACATGACCCTCTGGAGGATACAGTTAAGGTAATTATGTATATCCTTTGTATGTTCTACGTATCATACCCATTTTAAAATTGAATTGAATATGTATAAAAACAGTCAATAATAATTCAAATCTATGTTAAATAAATCATAGCTTTTGTGAGTATATATGTATAAAATGAATATATAATTTGGATTTTTTGAGAGTCTTCAATACCACGATAGAGATGCCATTAATATGAAGTAAAAGAAATAGCTGAACAACTAGACATTGAATTGAAGATGTCTCGTATAGTTTCTCGTCAAACTTGTCATCAAACCAACTCTTGCGAAGAATATTTCCGAAGATCTATTTATTTACCCCTTTTAGACAATATATTAATTGATTTAGAAGAACGACTTTCACCGGAAGTTATGAATCTATATAATCTTCGAGTTGTTTTACCTAAAATTGATAACACACCAGAAGATAAAGTTGCATTAAAAAAAACGTTGACACCTTCCAGGATATTATTGGACCACTACTGCATATTCCACTAGAACAAGAGTTTTCACTGTGGATTCAAAAGTGGAAAAGAGTCGTGCAACATAATGGAAAACTTACTGATTCTATTTTAGAAGTATTAGAAAACTATTAAATTTAAAAAGCAAATATTAATTACACTGCCAGTCAGTGCAGCAACAGCAGAGCGTAGTTTTTCTACGTCTAAAGCCTCTAAAGACTTGGCTTAGAAATAGAACTTCGGAGGAAAGGTTAACTGGTTTAGCACTCATCAATATGCATCCTAAAATTTTTCTAGATGTTGATGCAATCATAGAGCGATTTGCTAAATCGGATAGGCGAAAAGAATACATTTTATAAAATTATGTAATATTTACTTATCTTATTCTTATAGTATTTTTAATCAGTGAACTTTTATTTACCACTCGTTGCCGGCTGTTGCTGCCAATTCGTGAGAAAAATTTCAATACCGTGTAAAAAAAGATTTCACTGTAGCCTAATATGCCTAATTATAGAAATACCTATTCTTAAATTATATTATGTTTTTTGTTGAATAAATTAATTTAAATATAATGCTGTTTACACTGGTTCTTAAGGTTCGTTCCTCATTACGGAAGGGTGGCTATAATTATTGCTCTCTATCTTGAGCTGTTCTTAGTATCGAATGTGTGTCCAAGCCTGTACAATCTCTTACATTCTTCAGTCAGGAGCGTTTTCTTCTTCCTGGACCTCTTTTTGCTTCTACTTACTCTTCCATTATGAGTCGTAGAAAGTTATATTTTTCTCCTCTGTAAATATGTCTTAGATAGCTCGTTTTTCTGTTGTTTGTCTGTAACAATATATTTTTCTCCTCTGTAAATATGTCTTAGATAACTCGTTTTTCTGTTGTTTGTCTGTAACAATATTTGGGAGTTCTCTCTCAATCCTCATTCTTCTCAGCACCTCGTTGTTGGTCACGTGCTCTGTCCACGAAATCTTCAGGATCCTGAAAAACATACATTTCAAAGGCTTCTATACGCCTCATACTTTAATTCCGAGAGTCCATGTTTTCACTCCGTATAGCAATAAGGAATAACTGAATGTTTTTACAAATTAATATCGGATATCCAACGATAAGATAAAGTTTATTAGGAATGAAGAAGATGTACTTCTTGATTTTGTAGCCATAGGATAGGTGGGTTGAAATTAATTGCCTCTAAAATACCTAGTTTCAATTAACAGTCCTTGATTTTTCAGTATTTATATTTTAATAATTTTCCTTTGGTTTAATAGTCTTGTACACTTGATTTTACTGTCATAGAGTATGTGGGTTTGAATTTTTTTTGGTTAAGTTTAAAACCCCTTAATGCTGTACCCTTAAATAAATAGAAAGTAAATTGTTAGTTTTGCTTTAAAATTTTGGTGTAGAATTACAGCTATATTTGAAATAGCTTAATAAATTATTTTAATACCATTAGTGATTAATAATTAAATAAACAATTTATAAAAAATAGTATATTACTTTATGAGGCGGAGAAGCATGACTTTTCTTGACGCGCCCGATATTACGCGCCGAACGAAGTGAGGCGCGTAATAGAGGGCAAGTCAAGAAAAGTCGCTTCTTTGCCGAATAAAGTATACTATTTTTTCTTCAAACGTAGCATTTTTCAACCATAAATAGTACAATTCATACGCTATTTTTACTCGAAATTAACTGTGACAACTATCAAAGTCGTCTAGATGTTAGAAATTAAAATAATTAAGTCGTCGGTGGGATTTGCGTCTCCCTGGTTACAGTTGTTTGACAGTTGTTTGCAATTATTAAAGACAGCTTATTGTTGTTGCAACCGCAAGCGCAAATTTAGTGCGAAAATGCAAAACCTAAACGAAATTGAGTCCGCGGCTAATGATGCAGTAACACGTTGGAATGATTGCTGAAAGTTGTTCTCGACCATCAGTATCATCAACAATTACCAATGCGTATCAAGAGTCGGGAACATTTTTGCACGGTTTCAATTTTGAAAATGCCTCATTAACTAATTGTACTTTTAATATTACTATAAATAAAAATGATGTTTAATTGTTGTTAATGACATTTGTATTGTTGCTTTGTGACATGTTTCATATTGTTGCCATGACAACATTTTTCCCTCCGCCGTAAAGAAATGGGAAAAAAAACTGCTGCCGGCGGAGACATCAAACTTTGACAGGATCAAGTTAGATAAGTAATGTCATCATTATTTGACGTTTGAAGAAAAAATATATTATTGTGTTGATGTAGTAGGTAACAGTAAAATAATTTAAAGAATGAACCATTATTTAGCTTAAATAATATTGTTACAAAATTTTTAAAGTATATTTTTGTCTCCTCTATTTTATTTTCATCACCTTCAGAATCTGAATTGTTATTTCCAATGTTAATTATTACAGGTTCGATATTAATATTACACATATCTTTTTCTCTAATAAACCACTATTCAATTAATTTGTTAGTATGTTCAACACACTTTGCCCAGGCGACATCGTTACATTTTTGAATTACTTCCTTCCAAATACTTAAAACATGTTCATCTCTATATCCATCTCTGCCAATATATATGTATTACAGTAGTCTTGCAATCTGCCCATGCTAATTCGATAGCATTAAAATTTGGGTGATACGGTGGCAATCTAAGTACTTTGTGTATATATAAATATATTTTTTTGTCGATTCATCTTGGTCAATTGTTAACAATTCTGGTTTTAACTGATGTTCATGCAAATAAACATTGTATTTCTTCAACAAATTTATAATTTTTGATTTTAACCATTTAGCAGAAGGTTGTGTGTTTATGATTTAACGATGGTAGGGTGCGTTGTTCATGACAATCAAAGATGGGTATTCTAAATTAGGAAGTAATTGTGTATTTATTCCATTTAGTAAATATTGTACTATTCATATCACCGTGATAATCTGCAGTCAAGGATTTAGCTCACAATAACAAACTGGCTTCTAAAATAAAACCTTTTACTGAACCGGCATGAACCACAATAAATCTTTTTTCATCGTAACCACCTGGTTTGCGTACACTTCTGCTGTTGTTGCCCTGCCACGACATCATTTTATTTTCTCTAGAAAATATCCACGTTTTGTGTAAAAATACAACTTCTTGTGGATATGTACTATTTCTGTTTTCCATATATTTACTTAAGAAACACGCTCGTTGTGCTGCGATATGGGTTCTTTTAACTAAATCTCTTCAATGATCATCTTTTCTTAAATTTAAAGCCCAAATCTTTTAATATTCTACTCAAGGATATTTTATTTGTAGAAACAATTTCTTGTTTCTCTAAAAAGTTATTTATTTCAATAATCACTATAATATTTTAATCCTACTCGTAATTCTCAACAGAAAGTTAGTTTATAGTCGGTTCGCTATATTTACGCGGGTTTCGGATTAAAAATTTTATTGTAAATACCCAGTTTTAATTACCTGCTCTTTGGGGAAATATCAACTGGTCAAATGAAATGAAAAATAATCCATAACTTTTTTTAATTAAATAATAATGGAAAATCTTTAATATAATTGACAGTATAATAAGGAGAATTACTTCATTAATGGAGTCTAATGTGGCTAATATAAACCTAATAATAATTTTATATTACACTTCACACAGAAAATATGGTCTATGTTTATTTGTTCCATGGAGAGAATTTCTAATAAAAAATAAAAAAATTTAACTTGCCAACAAAAATGAAAATCAGTCATTATCATCAAAATATCATAATCGTCATCATCATCGCTGTCATCACCATTAATTGTTATTATGATTGGACTTATTTCGTTTATTTTATTTTCACGAGTCCACCAATCTTCTATTAGTTTCTCGCACTTGAATATACAGTTGCACCACACTTCTGGAGTTACAATTGAAAGTGCCTTTCGCCAAGTTTCCCGAACTGCGTCGTCGCTA